>NW_019170084.1:0-169360 GCF_001792695.1 Aspergillus bombycis
GTTTTGACTCTAGAACCCGAAACCCGGAGCCGGGGCTAGATCTTGAACCCGTCCCCGACCCGGAGCCGGGTTGGGGCGGGTTCGGGCCGGGCTAAGCGGGGAACCCGACCAACTCTACATACAACAAAGATCAGGGGTTCCAAAGGAGGCTTTCGCAAGGGTTGCATATCCTGGTGGTCTTTATCAGGGCCCAGCACTGTTGCTCGTGGAGGCTGCAACGGTGATCGTGGAGAGACGTGAAGCAATCCTGGGCACATCAAGCTATTTTCTAACCCAGAGTGGGTGGAAACTTCTCTCTATTTTCACTATCCTCTAGTCTCCTAAATCTATATCAAATACATCCTCCCTCAAAATCACCTTAGATCGTACAATCCACTGTCCTTTACCCCGTCTCATCTTACCGTGCGAACCAGGTATCTGCGACTGCTGAGCCGCCGCATGATATCCTCACGCTGTGTCTCACTACATCCGCGCACATCTTCAAAAGAAATTAAACATCTCATATCCCGAAACACCCTCATAAGCAACCCCACCAACGCTCCCATTCACTGTTCCAATCCACCGCCCATACCCCGGCTTCGACAACGTAGCCAAATTCGACGAGAGTTCCGCCTCCAGAGCCCCCAAATCACCCAGATTGACCTCAATCCGGAACCCATCGGGCAGCCCCGAATCCGACGTCGGCGGGAAGGTCGCATTCTCACCCGTGGGCCGGACTTTCATCTTGCCACACTCAGCGTGCAGAATCTGTCCCTGGTAGGCCACATAACCACTGGCATATTCGGTTTTATTGGGGGTGAGCGAGTCGAGCCAGACGAGGGAGTACGGGCCCATGCGCGCGTGGCCCCAGTACCAGCTGCCTACTGCATCGGTGAAGGGAATGACGCCCCAGTTCTGTTTATGTGTGTTAATGGAAGTATTAGGAAACTGGATTCTTGAAGACCGCACCTTATCGTGATATCCGGTCCCAATAAAGCTCAAAGTTGAGCCTTGAATGGTCATGTTGACTGTCACGTCGGCGTCAGGGACGGCATTGGCCCATCCCACCCCAGGGAGAACCTCCAGGGGCTGGTTTGCGCGCTTAGGGCTGCAGGGGTAATGGGGTGGGGCGACCTGCGTGCGTGGCTTGTTAGCAGCTAGTTTATCACAACTCCATTTATGAATTTCCGTTTTCACAACTCACCGAGTGCATCGAGAAAGTGCCCTTGAATCCCAAATGGCTCGCATCAATTGTCAGGAAATAATCCGACAACTCCGGAGTCCCAGCCCAGGACACACCCGTGCCGTTCCACAGCCCACTGGACCCGTCACCCATGGTGGACACAATGGCAGAGTCAGCGAACAGGAATTCACTGAAGCCGGTGCCGTTGGGGAAGGTGCCCGAGATTTGCACAAAGTCTAGGTTCGTGAAGTTCTCGGTCACGGTGAAGCCAGACTTGTTCGCTTCAAGGAAGAAGACGACGGCGAGAGAGGACACACCGTCGGTTCCGATCGCGTCAAAGTACCACCAATCATATGTGGAAGCATTCACAGCTTGCACCTTGGGGCTGTCGAAGGCGTTGTCGCAGGAAGTGAAGCGACCGTCCACTGGCCCGGTCTGGGGAGTTGTTGCATATGTTTGGATGCCTGGGACGCGCGGGCATACCTGGGCAGATAGCGCCGCCCCGAGAAAGAGAGGAAGAGTGAGAAGATGGATGGAAGATAGGAACATATTATCGACTGGCTAAGATGCTTGTGATATGTGGTTGTTGAGACTTGGTTGGGGGGAGGTTGGAGTGGCTATTTATCATCTGCGATGGAGTCCTGCGTTTGGCTGTTGTATCTTAATGATGTAGCTTTTTCTATAACGATCTGCATTGGAATGCACAGAATCTGAATTCCAGATTGTGTATAACTGAGCTGACCAATTTACAGTGCACAAGCTTATTCTTGCACGATCCCTTGGATCATCGACTCGGCTGGACAATCCGATGGAATAAGGGCAGTGCACGCCATGTTCATGGTCATTTTCGGCCGGCTGCTCGCCATCGTGAAGCCTTGTTCTGGAATATCGGATCCACCTGTAAGTCTCGCCGAGATGGTTTATGCATTGCCTGTGACTTTATGGTTCGGAGCTGGGCAAATTCCGGCCTCTCGACCACCACGTTGTTAGGGCTCGGATGGCGGAGGGGCCGTAGGAGGGCCCACTTTCGAGTCGCAGTTTCGACGTCGCAAGAATCCCCACATCCTCACTTCTTGCCACATTCGGCGTGTATTTACAGTGCTTACCATCGACCTTAAAAATGGCGCTCGCTGATACAGGATGTCAGCACTCTATTGGCATTGAATCTCTGCTGATCGCTCCCACGCTCCCACCCCGTACACCACAATGACATCCCTCTCATTACTTATCACCGGAGTTTCCGGATACATGTAAGGAAAACCCCTTTCTGGCAATCTAGAGCGTGTCCTAATCTCCAAATTCTCAGTGGAGGCACAATCTTGTCCTCAATCCTTGACGCTCAGGGGCAATGGACCGAACAGCTGGAAATCGCAGCCCTCGTGCGAAGCGAATCACAAGCAAACACGGTCCAGAAACTAGGTGTTAAGCCTGTGACGTTTTCTAGCTTCGATGAAACAGAGCTCCTGGAGAAGATTGCCGCAGACTTCGACAGTAAGTTTGCGTATCCCGCCATAGATAATTCTTATAACTAAGGCCATGCTCACACGATACACAGTCATCATACACGCCGGCGCAGGCTGGCACACACCCTCCGCCAAAGCATTGATTACGGGCCAAGGCACCAGACATGCCAAAACGAATCGCCCGGCTCACTATATCCAGATATCGGGGACATCCAACCTGAGCGATCGCCCCCACACGGATGGGTATACCGATACCCACTGCTTCTCCGACGAAGAAGACATCTACTCGTACGAAAAGTACCGAGAATCCCGCGAGGCGTATCATCAGCGCACCACCGATATCACCGTCATAGAGACTGGCGAGGCGGTCGGGGTGACCACGTATATTGTCATGGCCCCGACCATTTTCGGCCAGGGCACGGGGCCGTTCAACCGCTACTCAATCCAGCTGCCGGCTATGATCGCCGATGCCGTGAGAAGCGGCGCGGTCAGTGTCGTGGCCCAGGGAAACACAATCTGGAGCCATGTCCACGTCAAAGACGTGGCAGGCTTGCATGTGACCCTGCTCTACAAAATCTGCACTAAAGTCGCGATCCCATCCGGTCGGAAAGGCATCTACTTTTGCGAGACCGGCGAGCATTCGCATCGCGAGTTCTCGGTGCGTTTGGCCAAGGCAGCCCATGAGCTGGGGGTCTTGCCGACTGCGAACGTCAGAGAGATTACCCTGGAGCAGGCGGGAGACAAGTTGGCCCTTGGCAGTGTCTCTAGAGCCGAGCTATCCTTTGCTGCCAAGTTTGTCTCCCTCCCTTAAGCGGTCTTGTGATCACAAATGCTGACGATTTCTTCACTTCTAGCGCCCGAACAAAGGCCGTGCTAGGTCGTAAGCTGGGCTGGACCCCGTTGCATGGTGACGAGTGGGAGGGTACCTTCCATACTGAAGTCAGCGCGTTTATCAAGAATCCCCCGGTCGCACGGGAGATTCCGAAATTCCTCAAAAAATAACCTGGAAGACTTTGCCTACAGCTGTTGTAGTTGGCGTGCGTGCACGGTGGACTATATGGATAGTCAATTCTACCGTACTACCCAGTTGACAACAATCGAAATAATGTATTCCCCTGTTGATGACTTGTATCATATATATAGCTCCAAGGGAGATGAGTTTGGCTTTTCTACATCAAGTTGGCGGAGTGGTAGATCAGAAATTTGTATCTCCTATAATGTGCAAGCCATACAATCATACACGTGACCTTCTGTACAGTAACGTATTCGGTAGATTACAGCGAAACGCCTCTTCCTCCGATGCTGCGTCAATTCGCGCCAGTTGAAGAATTTGAGCCACAGCCTTATGCCTATATATAGTGAGAATGGTTGCAAATAGCGGGCTGCGTTAGTCATCGACCGGAAAGAACTCGGCTGGAAGCAACGTCCCTAATCCCTGGATCTCTCCATTACCTAGAATCCACAAGACGCAATCAAAGGATGAACACCGCAGCGAAGGAGAAAAAGCGGGCAGCTGACCGCGAAGCCCAGCGACACAATCGTGCTCGAACCAAGGCCTATATCACCTATCTGGAAAAGACACTCCAAGACCTCTCAGGACCCGACGGACAGGACAACCTAGGCGAACAACTCGCACAGCAGCAAGAAAAGATCAACCATTTACAGGAAACATTACGCAAGATAGCCAATCTAGCCCAAGACACCGCAACGCCTGTCTCCGATCCTTGTGCACCGGATCAACCGGGCCAGCATTTCGGCCCACGTCAAGCAATGACTGAGGATGAACCCCTGACCAGCGGAAACAGTGCACTGCCCACCACAGCACATGCGTTCTTTGGCATGGACTTGATTTGCTCCGACCGGGAGAGGAACTATCTTGCGGTGCTGGGAAGCGCCGTGAACTTTGTGCAGTTCTGTTTGCCAGATATATCAGGAAATGAGGCTTTAACTCCAGTATGCGACGATGACTTCTGCATTCGCGCAGTCGTAGACGGCTGGAAAGTAGCCACAAGCCGGTCCCAGGTCGACGTGGTCTGGAGCCTGCTTCAAGCGATAGACGAGGGCTTATTCTACCGGGCCGATCCCGTTACCAGAATTGCTCTGCTGCGGATTATGAGGTCCATGCTACTGGTTTGTTTCTAACGCTCCCTGACAACCTTCATCCAAGGTACTTACTTGCTTCAAGCACAGAGTGGGTGTTTCCCACAAAACTTCATCTCTTCCGGATTATATGTTACCCACGTAAGCATGACCTTTGTCTTGCCGCCAGCAGAGATATGACCGAGACCCGGTTGACTAAGACTGTTTCTGTAAAACAAAGACCGGTACAAACCAGCACAGTGCATCAGCCATTCCTAGACTTTTTCCCATGGTGAGGCCGCAGCGCGATGGTACTGAACCCCAGCATTAACTATATTTTTCTGAACCCTTCCCATAGGCCACAATTTCGAGACTACTGGATCTTGAACGGAATGGAAAATGCCTCCGAACAGTGCGCTGCTTCGTTTGGCGCCCGCGTCCGTTTTCAATGGCCGTTTGAACTGCGAGATGTTTACAAAAAGATGGTTTTGACCGACACGGTATCATTCTCTGCTGAGTTTGAGAGTCGATACAACGATTTGACTAGCTGGCAACTCGACACAGAGACCAACTGGCTGCAGTGGTCCCCGGAGGCCTGTCAAATGCTGGCAGAAGCATTGCCTCCATCAGCCGACAAGCAGCCGTGGCTCCCCAGCCTGCAATGACTGGGAGTTCGCGTTTGATACGTCTACTGGGATCGGGAATCGTATCTTCAAGCTGATTGATATCTCAGAATTAGGGCTACTGCTACTCTCCGGCCGGCCATTCGGGGTCTCCACCAGTTCTTCAACATCCCGGATCTAAATTGTCGTCGTTTCCGGCATGGCGTATTCAAGTCAATAGCTCGGAATTCTTCTTTTTCTATCTATCTGGAAGCACTATCTACTTCAGTAGATTTATTTCGGACTATGCTCTCGTCCATTAAGCGCGTAAGATGTGAGACACAAGCAGGTTCGGATATTGAAATATACTTTATACTGGTATAAGGCTTTACTATATCTGGGACATACCTATGATGATTATAATGCATTGGATCGGTGTCCTTGGGTAGTTAAAATAGAACAACTCTACGTAAGTAAACTCTCCATAAGGAGATGATTAACGATCTGGTTCTACGATTAATAGTTCGCGACTCAACTGTATTCAACCACCCTATCGAAAAGGGAAAGCCTAAGGATATATGTGATATGCTTCTTAAATACAACGACTCCGGGTCGTCTACCAATCACAAAAAGTTTGATCTCATTCTCGACGGAAGCCTCGCTGATACTACTACCTGTAAGCTAGACCAGGAAAAGAAGGCCTTGGCCCTCGAACTGAGAGCGATCTTGAAGCTTGAATGCGTGAAACTTTAAATAGAGAACGATTTTCTATTCTATTTTCTTTTTGGAAGTTTTCTGGAATATCTGTGTATTAGAGTACATTAACGCTTTTGAACTCGGATTTAATAAATTGAACAGACGGATTAAAGTATTTAACAAACACTCTCTGAGTAACAGCTGGTATCAATGAGACTTTTATAACAAACGTACTAATACAGAAAGGCATTATCAAGACATGTACTTGTTGAACCATTCGAGCATCTTCTCAGGATGTTCGCCAAAGTCATTGTAACCGTCAAAACGTCTAGTGGTTCCCTCGATCCAGAAGAGCTCCTTCTCGCGAGTACCGATGCCGTCGTAGATGGTTTGCACGTCATCCGGAACGACCGACGAATCCTTATGAACCTGGGCAACCAGCGTGGGCACGTTGACGGCCTTAGTGTACGGAATCGGGGACAGCTCATCGATATGAAGACCCGTGATATGGAAGATCTTGGTGTCGAAAGCCTGAGCGGCCTCCTTAGGATCCAGACCCGCGTTCTTCGCACCGACCTCCACAAAGACCCGACTGGAAACCGGTTGCAGCGCAATAAGGGCCTTGATATCCTTGAATTACTGGGGGAATTTCTCGCAGGCAACGATCGTCGAGTTAGCGCCTAAGCAGCGACTCAAGAGACCGATCTCCATATGGGCGGTGTCTGGACGGGAGCGGGCGTACTTGATCGAGCCCGCAACGTCTCGTGCTTCGAACAGGCCGATTCCAACTATACCACCGGAGCCGGCGCCGCTGCGTCCGTGATTCCGTAGATCATAGCATAGGACGTTGTACCCGGCATCGTGCAGGGCCTTGTAGTCTTTGATAAAGCTGACTCCGAAGCCGCCGAAGATCTGGAAACCAGGCAGGTGGCCCGGGTAACCGGACCGGTTGCACGGCATGGGGTGGTTGGTGATGATCAGTTTGTTGGAGCCCGTGGCGGGACGGCAGAGGCTATGTACATACATACATCCGACACCATGCCATTACAATCTCCACGGCTGACGCTTATGCGATGATGCAGCTCTATACCGAAATTTTGCGCATACTGCGCTTAAATTTCTAAGAAACATCGGACTAGTGCGGAAAGTTTACGCAGATCCGTGATGAAAGATACCATTTTTCAGACTCTCTGGCAAAACAGGGAGTATAGTATGTCCACAAGGGATTTCTCTTGTGTGGGCTTGATTTCATAGCTTAGGCCAAATGAGATGGGAACAAGAAACAACCCCCGAGTCTTGCAAAAATGGAGAGGCCAATATTTCAGACAAGTCCACACAAGTATATGATTGACTAGTGTCGATCATAACTAACATGATGGGCTAGTTTGATCGGACTAGTATTGTCAGAGTGATCCAGAAAGCCACTAATTCTGCATCCCTCGAATGGTTGCAATCCACCCACGACCTCGCTAAATATCTTGCGTCGATTCCTTTCGCCTTTTAAAGCTACACCCCACTCTTGGCTGTTTCCGCTTGACAAGAAACATTTCGTCTTTGTTGAATATGTCGTCCCCTTACGGCAGTTAGGTTATGCCACTCTTGAAATGGTGTAGGGCTCGATTGGAGTGTGCGATTAACATGATAGATACAACAACAAAGAAGAAAAATATATAAAAAAAAAACATACAACAGGAGGGATTCGCTGGTGGTCACCCACCCAACTACTAACCTCCCGGCGTGTGGCTTAAGTACGGCTGAGCGGACGGGAAGCCCTGTTCTCCACACCCTATGGTCGTATGTGCAAGGTTGGCACAAGTATTGGACTATATAGAGAGAAGGCATATATATTGTTATGAGAGCGTACGATCCAGGTAAACACGCTCCCAACTAGGTCAAAGATTGGATAATTCTGACTATGATTGTAACAGCGGTATATTACATAGGTGACCCCAGGGCAATCTGGATCTCTAATCCCGAACTCTATGATCTTTTAGCCTTGTAGAACAAATAAGGATTTAAATAAATATTGCTCCAAACCAACCCGTTGAAAAGATATAATATCTTTTATAACTATATACTTTACAGTGTCAAGCAAACCTTGATAGCCTCCTATAAACCAGCTGGGTAGCAGCAAGTTTTCAAAGAGACACCTCCCTAACACTGAACAATCTCCCAAAATACCCCTTGTGTTCGTTTCTATAAGCTGCGGATAAATAGACCAAGCCACAGGGGTATAATTACAGCCAGCAAGACCAGTATAAAGGATATACACGAACAAATACCCACACCTGAGACTTCCCCTTTAAGATACCGTATACGTTGAAATCTCTATTCCTTTTCTTCGGTTGCTATAATACAACGAATCCGATCCACTTGCGTTAATCTCAGTTGCCACTGTTGATAATAGCTACGATCCATTTTCTGGAGTCTATAACGCCTATATTTATCTTTTTAGATATTGATCTCTCTCCTTCTCTCAACCTTGTATCCCCGGGTGACCTCGAATACCTTACAGTATCTTTGACAACTTTCCTCTGTTCCTTTTTCTTTCCGTTTTACTGTCGTAGACTCTGGGACTTCTTTGCGCTATCCAAAATTTACTCGCGTTATAGCAATAGCGGCTTATTGTCAAGTAAAATAGATACTCTCGTTGTAAGTTGCTTGTATTTGAGACTGGGTCGTATAAGGATACTATTTAATCTGAGTTTAGTCAGAGGATTGGCAATTACTGACAAGTCAGCTAAGGTGTCTTTTACGAAAACTCGTACTTCATGAATGTTGAACACTGACGCTATGAGCCTGGTATTAGACTGCAGCCAACTAGGTAGGTTCTCTTTCTTTTCTTGTAGTATTCTCAGTCTGGTTTCATCCGGTGGTTGATGGTGAGCCATGGCGTTTCGTATCTGCCTGCCCTGATCAAGCAGGGTTTTAAAGTATTTCAGGGACTTCTTGATTAAAACCTGGCGAAGCTTTTCATTGGGAATGGAACATGCATATTGCAGCGTGTTGACTATCGTCGGGAGGTCGACAGCAAACCCCTCTCTTCAATACCTTCTGGGTCAATAATTTCTAATAAAATAAAACCTAAAAATTCTAACTCATTGTTCCAGTCAGAAAGACGTTTGTGCGACTCAATGTATGCTGCTGCTGCTGAAGATATATTACTTGTAGGAACCCTGGTCTTAATAATACTCAGTTTATAGTATTACCATAGTCATAGTTAGACCCTGTCACTTGACAACAAAAGTCCCAGATATAATAATCTTATTCTTTTTCTTTTTATATTTTACTAATACTCTCTAATTAAATTATATAATTTATTAAGCTTGTAGAACGTATTAATCTTTCTCTATTTTTTCTCTTTGAATACTAAGAATTTATTATATAATATAGTTAATTTCTATATAGAATTATATATTAAATTGTTTCTTGAGAATAAACATCTTGAAAAAAAAAAAAAAACAAAAACTGAAAAACAACCAGATCAAGACTCATGGGGTTACAGATGCGAGGAATGGGCCTCGAGTCTTTGACAAAAGGTGGAATAGCCTAGTACGTGCTGTCCACTGTATGACCTTTCATTCATTCAGGATGGGAATATTGTAGCGTTGGACTCTGCAATATCCAAGGGTGCAAGACATAAGAACAAAAATACTGTCAACACTATACCAGCCAAAAGCCACATGGCCCATGGTTCTGGCAAATAGTTTCCTTCATCAATGCCACCGAGCATCTGTACTTTTTGTTCTGTAGTCATGCCACAGTGTGCCCTGGAAAGCTATGGTTTATGGACGAAGGTAGGCGCGAGGGGGCTACAGATGAGACGAGGCATTCTTCTAAATTAATTAAGTATCCATCGAGTGCGGCTAGATAAGGGCTGACCGTTGGGATATTATCCTCCTCATTATAGCAGGCTCGGTTACCTATGGCACTGGACATAATAACTAGAGAAGACATAAGTGATAGGCCAGAAGACTACTAGTGATGACTGAGTTAACATCATGATCCCGCCGATATTAAGCGTCTTTCTACATACTATGTTTTCGCAGCGCCATGGCCATGTGGAGTGCATCGGCCAGAATCGATACACTAATGTAATGTCGGAATAGTCACGGTCTGGTCTCACGACAGTTGATTAGCCCTGAAGCAAAAATTTGTGATTCCCTGGAGCGGATTGCGGTTCATAGGTTCAGTCTCCCCTCCACTACTTTCCTGTCGACACCACAAACGATTGCAACGTCTCCCAGCCTAGAAATGAAGGAAGGTTTTACATGGCTGCTGCTGCTCGAGCGGCCCAAGATGAAGGGCCGTTATCCGTCTGGACGTTCCGGAAAAGCTGACCTAGACGCCATAGACCAGGCCGGTCTCACCCCACTTTCGCTTGGAGCTCAACATTCGGAACTTATCAATAACGAAGGTCCAACAATCCAAGTAAAGATAACCCAGACCCAAGAGAGATCAATGGTCGGACTTGATAATGTGTAATAGTACATGGTAATGGAAAACCAAAGCCCAGGGTAAAGAAACAAGGAAGCTATAGCTATCGACAGGGACAAAATGAGGAGGCTGAGCGAAAGGAACACTGTGTCCCAGCCAAAGCTAAACTCTTTTATACCGTGAATTTGCCATAATCTTGAGCTATGAACTACCTATTATGTAACTAATTCTCTACTTGGAGATCCTGTAACTCTGTATAGTGAACAGCTCTTTACTCAAACACGCACCCAGGGCATAGCATAGCCGATTACGAAGGATTAGACTAATAAATACTTCGATATTGAATATCATTGACGAGTGAACAATGGGCTCTGTATAGCCCTCGTATCGGGGAAAGAATTCACTTGCAGTAAAGTGATAGATACTTTGATCTCCTTTACCTTCACCATGTTGCCGCCCTGGCTTTGCGGAAGGTGCAAGAAGGATTCAAAGTTTCCGTAGATAACATTTGCCTCTGATCCCTCGCGAAGCACCACATATAGAGTTATTTAGGAGTCGACCTTCTTGGCAGACTTGTAGCCATTTTTGCGGTCGTCTCCAAGAAAGCCGATGATAAAGAACTCTATTCACCTGGTTAAAATTCCTATGAGATGAGGATACGGAGTTGTTCTTACCAGCAAGGGTTAACTTCTGGTCACCAGTCACCTCCGCTTCATTAAACCTGGCTTCAAGCTTCCTGTAAGTTTCCTCATCATTAGGTCTCCAGCGTTCGCATAGTTCTTGCAGGGTAATATGTCCTAAAGGTGCGGTCAGATCTCAATATTGTATTTTCTACTCTCATATCTATATCTTACCATCACGGTCATAGTCCTACACGAGGAAGTTGGGGGATTCAGTAATTTTGAACAACTTCAGTACTGTTGCTGGCAAGGGCTGAACGTACGGCTTGATAGAAATCAGCAAGAAAGTTGCGAAGAACGTTCGAAGAGTAGTAGATGTTCTGTAATCTGTGTCAGTGGGTTTCATTGAAGAGCCAGTCTATCCATGATCCTTAAACAATTTCTAACCTCTGGATCCCGCTGCAGCAGCTCGTCCAAGCAGGCCCGCTTGGTCTGATCGATTCCTTCCTGGTTTTTGAGCTCCTTCAGCGCCGCTTCCCTGCCAGCGTAGAAGCCCTCGTTGTAGCCGGACTTTCTGCCAGTCTCGTACCACGACATGGCAATGACTGTAGTTCCCTGGAAAGATTCTAGGACAAGGGGTATACGTGAAAAGTGAGGAAAGAAGCTAGGGCTTGTAATGATACGTGACTGTTTTGAGAAATGAGAGATTTCCATTCACCTGAGGGTACCTCTGCTTAAATATTCGGTCCCTTGAGCACGGACGATCGCAGCATGTCCCTCTCAAGTGGATGCCCAGTGGAAAGATATGCCATTGTGGGAGAAAGTGTGCAGTTGCCCCCTCAGCCTGAACAACTGCATGTCTGCCTGAAGTAGAAAGATATATGATTGGTACAATACAAGTACAACCCACCCACCCTGTAAGATAAGTCTGGTCCTACACATCACACGGTTTTAGGATCGACGTTGTGATATCCAGTAGGGAGTGGAGAAATGTGTTTCTCCCGAAATTGTTTTTTGGTGTAGAAATAGCGACCTCCAAATAGTCACAGTTTGATTTTACAATGTACCAGAGATGTCACACGTCACTGAAAGTTTAGAGTGAATGCTTCCATAGTAAACCTTGCAGATATGTGACAAGGCTATAGAATGGATTGAATATGATTCGGCCACGTCATGCACAAAAGGGTGCATACAGCAGACTAAATCGAGATTCCGGACAATGTAAGATTCTTCACCGAAATCCTTTTATTTTACATAAAATCACGCGCTTTCTAACTCTATCTAATCCCCGGCCTCTAAAAATCATACTAGAGCTTATAAATATTACTACTACTTCTAGAATTCTAGTATTTATACTAGAATCTCAGAGAGTCTAAAGAACTAGTATGAACATTCCCCAAAGATATAGTACTGGTAGTCTCCAAAGACGGGGTACTGGTAATTTCGGAAGTCGGGGGAATTACTGGGAGCTTCTAAAGATATAGAATTTTAAAAAGACTCAGGGCAGTAAAACAAGCGGTAAACAGCTCAAAATCGGAGTCGTTAATAATCCAGAGCTGCATTGTATAACTAGTAGAGGATAAAGATAATTGGTTAACAGAATAGTGCGTTGGTATTGGTAAAGCTGGTAATGTTCTACATTGTCCGGAACCTCGATTTAGCCCGCCGTAGGTGCATATGATGGATCAGAGCACCACGAAAACGGAACCGATCGCAATTTGGTGTGGGCCGGGCCGAGCCAAGATAGTGGGGTAAAGCTCAGCCAAGATTCCTGCTATGAGCTGCAGGTATTGAACTGAGAATTGCGGCAGTGATGTGGATTCAAGAGTTGCATTTAGGTGCCATGCTATCAAGTTCACTGAGGACCCCCGTCGGAAAAGCTCGGGTTGGATCAAGTTCTATGTTGAGGCACTTTGCTAACCAAAAATGCTGAGACCTATGTTCAAATGCAAGTTTTGAAATTTGAGAATCTCACGATTACCGGGAATGCTAGCTGCAGGGTATAGCGTGGTGGAGCTATGCACCATGTGTGGGTGCCTAACAGCTCATCAAAGCTCTCATCAACCAGGGCCAATGTCTACCAGTGGCTTAATTCCCTGCCCATCCTCGCCTCACCAGACCCTCGCTACATGCGCGGCGGTGGAACATGCTACCCCTCACACCCTAACCTTTGTGACCAGCGAAGCACACTGGTGCTAAATCTAATGTTCAATCTATGCCCTAGCTCACCGGAGTGAGTGAGCGAGCAGGCCCGGGCTTCCATCTCCGGCACTTTCCTGAACACCGCAATGGAAATCGTTGCGACGGATAAATGAGTAGTTCTATCGATTCGGATAGCGGGTAATTCTATGGTGCTGTGTACCATGAGTAGTTGCATCTAGATGGGGCGTGCTTAATGGCTGATGCAGTAGATAATGTCTTCTTTGCCTGTATAGCCTCATCGGCTTGTCTTCTGCTTTCTATAAGCAATCTAACTTTCTGGTCCGATATGCCTGATTCTATTCGAAGCTGCTCAGTAGACCATTTCTGCCTTTTAAGATTTCTTTTTTCTTTTTCATTTTTTTCCCATGGGCAGTTTCATATTGCTCAAGCTGACACGCCATATTCTCAGCTTTATGGCTAGCCATCTCAGCACCTTTCAATATCTGCTCAATACTCAGTTTAGCAGGTGATTCAGGGCTTGTGGATTGAGTTTTAAGCAGTATTTTCAATCTATCTTCTGCCTTCTTTAGCTGTTTGGTTATATGTGTTTTAGGTGTAGAACTGCCTTGGCTGATTGGTCGGCTGTCTGGAGGCGTCGAAGCACCAAGCTGAATCGTAAGTCCAGCAAGAACTTGCTCACGGTAGAAAGGAATTAAGCCTGTTGTGTTGAAAGTACTATAAATATTGCTTGCAGTAAGAGCTTTCTTGTGGGCTTTAGGATATACTGATTAAAATATCAATTTTAGTAATATAGTTAAATCCACCGTTATCGTAGCTTTGACTAGCTCCCCGTACGTGCGTTTTAGAGGTGAGAAAACAGTAACATCAAGCGGTTGAAGCTGGTCAGAAGCATAGGCAGGCATACAGATTGATACTGCCTTTTGAGCAGATCCAATCAAGCCGAGGTATCAGATGATTATCGCGGCTATCTAAAACAAATAATCGATCTTTTCCAATAGACCGGCCTGTGATAGTAGATATAAAATAATTCTATAGCCAACATAGACCAATTTTCAGTCCTTGTCTAACTGTTACAACTAACTTCAATATCATTATGGTTGTTCAAGACAGAGATTTTGGACATAAAATAGAAAAAGATATTTCCGAAAGATACAAGATATATTTATCGATATCTTAAAATCTTATATCTTTCGAAATTTGGTACGAAAAAGCTAATATAGATAACTCTGTTATTAGCTGTATTATTTCTAGTAATGTAGGAATTACGGCTGGCTATAGCCAGATATAGAGTACTTATCTCAATTATCAGCACTTATTCTAAAGTCGATAGTTATTATAGTTTCAAACTTTTAAAGGCCTAAGAACTATTATACTTACTGACTACGGGGCACATATGGCTGAAGAACGGCTGAGCGGATGGGAAGCACTGTTCTCAACACCCTATGGTCGTCTGCAGTTGCTGACTCCAAGTAGCGGACTATATAAAAAGGAGATATGCTTTTACTTAACAACTACCAGAGATACACCTTACGCTCACTGGATTTGAGAACAAATGATGAATACATATTGCGACTACTGGTTGAGAAACAAAATAGAACTCTTTGGGTAGAATTCGAATATCTGGAGATGGCTGATGGCAGTAGACCTAAACAGTGTGGCCTATTTAATCTCTGTTCCATCGGGTGGGTATAACCGACGGGTGAAACAGAGACTACCTGCTCTAGCAAAACTAACTCGCTCATCTCATAACCTCTGCAAGCACAGCGAACAAAACCCGGTTGTCGACCCTGCAGCCTTCCCATTGAAACCGAGCACTCCTATACCCGCATCGAAGCCGCATATCAAGCTCCGTAATACTTAAGTTCTTTGTATTGCAATTCATAACTAGCTCCAAGGCCACAGCACACACGGTTGTATCTTGATACTCGTCTTTCGATACCTCTGCGCTAAGGGTCGTGTCTATTACGTTCTGCTCGGGCAGAAGTATGGATCCAGGATCCGGCTCAATTTCAGGAGAGATTGGGGGGCAGCTGGATTCCTGGAGAAAATCTTTGAATCTATCAAGAGGTGCGTATGGTTGTGGATAGAGGCCAAGTTGAGAAATGTCTTTTGGAGTTATGTTCCCTGTGGGCCCTATGAATCCAGTCATATCAGATATGAGGCCATGGCGGTGATAGGTGAGTGATATTATATGCGTGGGGTGGAGGGACTATGACAAAACTAGACTGCCTTACCCAGGATGGATGCGTCCCCCAAAGGCACGAGGTCACTGCTCATATCTCTCAAGGCATCGTTCTCGCTCTCCGTCTGTCTGAGAGGTCCGATAGAACCGCAGTCAGTACCCCCGGAATAGAGCAACGCTGTCAGCCTCTCGTTCGCTTGTCGCAGCTCGTCCACAATAGACTGCAATCTTTGAATCTCTCGCGAAGTAGTGTCCTCGATGGATGTAAGTCTCCGCTCCAGTTCCGCTACATAATCGCGTTTTCGCTGTCTGCAGCGACGTTGGTTGTTGCGGACTCGGGTGAGATCCTCTGCCTAGTTAAGAAGTCAGATCTTAAGTGCTACATGGATTAAAAAAAATGTGATTCTCGTACTTTGGTTTTCTGTTTGATTCGTGGCATGGCGGACGAGTTCCGTGTGGCAAATCAAGTCCCGCCGCGTTACTTTTGTTATATACTCACAAAGGGACGTCGAATTCAAGTTACACGCCACTGATGGCTTATGTCGATTCTATAGCTGCTGTACAAGGTAAATTATCCGGGGGCAGGTGGACAAGAAAGCGTAGAAACAGTCTCTCACCGATGGAATATGGATGCAAATACTCCGTACTGACTGGTTAGTCCCCGCACTCGGACCCACTCCGGATATAGCTGGTGACATACCACTTTCCCATCCTCATACGCTATGCTCACACTGGTGACATACCGGCAACGATAAAATGACTAACGTTATCACATTTTCTCGTATTCAATTAAATATGAATGAGAAGGACCGTAGATATAAAGACAGTCGAACGCCCCCCGTCTGCCGCTCCGAGAGCTCATCATACTATCAGTCTCAACCATAATACATACATCCAGTAACCCCCAATCTACATCCTCTACCCGAGGATATATCATCCCAACGTGTAAGGGGTCGGCTACAATATGTGCGACAATACCTACAACCTTGTTCAGTCTCGCTATGGTGACATCGCAAAACAGAGCACCAACGTCCAGCAGCACGACAAAGAAGAGGAAATCGCTAGGGCGTTTGGCTACAGCGCGGAAGATCTGAGTTCCTTGCCAGGGAGGACTAACCTTGGCTTGAGCTGTGGAAATCCGGTAGGATTTGCGAATGTGAAAGAGGTCTGTTCCTTGACTGATTGTTTTCCCACGGTGCTAAGAAATCGGCGACTTTTAACTTTCTAGCAGGGCGAGACAGTTCTGGACCTTGGCAGCGGCAGTGGCATCGATGCCCTCCTGGCCGCTCGTAAAGTTGGGCCTAATGGACAGGCCATCGGCGTGGATATGACAAGAGTGAGTTCTTCCAGGCCTTTGCTCTGAAGACACTAGGACTGATACCCGATCAAGAGTATGATTGAACTCGCCGAGAAGAATATCTCAAAGGCACAACTTTCCAATGCAAAATTCATCGAATCAAATATCAAGTCCATCCCGCTGCCAGACTCCAGCGTCGACTGCATCATCAGTAACTGTGTCATCAATCTTGTCCCGGCTACCGACAAGGCGGCCGTTTTTCGAGAGATCGCGCGTCTACTGAAACCCGGTGGCAGGATCGCAATCAGCGATATTCTAGCTAGAAAGCCGCTCCCGGACCATCTTACTAATAATATGGCGATGTATGTTGGGTGTGTTGCGGGTGCTAGTCAGATTGGGGAGTATGAGGCGTATCTCAGGCAGGCGGGATTCGAAGGCACGTATACCGCTGTAAAGAGAGTCATGAGTATTGACTTGTTACTAGGCGTGTTTATTGTTGATACGAAGTCGGACCTTAATCTTTATAAAGAGTCTTCGTATTTGCCTCAGAGCTCGTGTTGTGGCGGTGGCCTTGAGCGTACGGGGACTCCGAGTGATATTGCGGGTTTGGATTTCAATGAGTGGGCCGGTCCGTTACGACCCTTCATCCTGGCTTGATTGCGCTGTTGACCCTATTGACCGTTTGTCCAGGTTCCTTTCAGATCTATGCTATCACGGCTTAGATTACTTGCTTTACATATTGCTCTATAAGAGAAGTTGATGTTCAGCATACCGTTCCACAGAATGCACTTAGGGCGCATGGCTCGGTTAACACCAGTTCGATGGTTTCCTGACAAATATTTTTCCAGAGACTCGGGAAATGATTTCATTAATCTCAAGTGTCCGTTAGACAATATGATTTCTTGCCGCTATTCTTACAGAGTAGTAGAGCCTGGTGAACAAGGGAAGAGGGAAAAGCTCCCGCCAAGATTCTCGTCCATGGGTGCAGGCCGGATTTAAAGTTAGTGAACTAGCTGCTAAAACTAGGCATACGGCGCCCGGACTCGATGACGGAACAACAAGAAGGAGAATGGAAAGTTATGAACTATACGAGCGCACTGATACATAGCGGTTTAATACTTAATTGAGCTGGATTTAAACCGAGTAAATGATACTTTCTCGTCATTAGAAAGCGGACATCGTGGAGGAGATCTACTTCCGCCCGCTATCCATCATGCATTGCGCTCTTTGTTGCTGCCACTTGGAATACGGAGTGCTTGCTAAATATAGCATTTGACGTTTTGGCAGCTGGATTCTCGACGTTGCCAAGATTCCAAGGTATGTGCTGTGTGCATAATGCATTTATACAGCAGAGAGTGAATAATGAAGAGAGTCGCCAGCATCCCTTGCTTCAGGTGATGTTGCCCAACCCCTTCCAATAGTCAGCGTCATCGCGACCCTTTTGTTTTCCTGTAACGCCCTTCGAGTCTCTGTTATGTCACTGAGCAGGTTTCCCTTTGTTTGCCTTCGATTTGTTTTCGTCGTGGCATAGTTAGTATGACAGACAAGTAACCCATTCCGTACATTCCAGGGCACTTCCGCATTCTACAAACCCCTCCTTACTACCTGTCTTGCTTGCTTGCTTAACTGTTGCACCACTCATTCAAGTCTCTTCTCATCTCGATGTTGCTCTCACCTATCTTTCAATAGTTGCAGCCTTGCTCACGATCGCACATCATAATGCCGCCTGACTGGCTATACGCGATATTCCTGAGCCTCGTTTTTGCGGGCTCTGGAGCCGCTATCCAACTTGACCTTCAAGATGAGCGTAAGCTGATACACTCTGCGCTATACTGTTCCACATTCGACTTCGATCTTCCTTATGTGTCTTATCTCATACTAACCGCGTCATCTCGCTCTAGAGTCGATCAAGACCGCAGCTGCGACAGCAGCCTACAATATGATGAGCTATTACCACGGAAATGAGTCGGGCCAGACCCCTGGAAAGCTTCCCGATACATGGTGGGAAGGTGGCGCAATGTTTATGACCCTGATCCAATACTGGTTCTGGACCGGCGACACGTCCTACAACGAGGTGACCACGCAAGGGATGCTGTGGCAAAAAGGCCATGACGACTACTTCCCCGCCAACTACAGTAACTACCTTGGAAATGATGATCAGGTCTTCTGGGGGCTGGCCGCCATGACCGCTGCCGAGCTGAACTTTCCTGATAAAGAAGGGGAGTCGTCGTGGTTGTCCCTGGCGCAAGGCGTTTTCAACACCCAAGTCCCGCGCTGGGATAACTCCAGTTGCGATGGGGGCCTCCGATGGCAGATTTGGCCCTACCAGGCTGGGTATACGACGAAGAATGCCATCTCCAACGGTGGTCTGTTCCAGCTGGCGGCTCGTCTGGGTCGGTACACTAAGAATCAAACTTATATTGACTGGGCCGAAAAGATCTGGGACTGGAGTGCCACTACCCCGCTGCTGAAGACGGCTGACTGGAACATCGCCGATACCACTACTACTGAGGCGAACTGCCAGGATCATGGGGATCTGCAGTGGACATACAATTACGGAACTTACCTGAGCGGAGCTGCATACATGTACAATTTGGTGTGTTCTATTCCTAGGTTCTCTCTCTGGGTCATTCGCTAGTGGACGATGGCAACATTGCTGACCAAATATAGACCGATGGTGATGGAAAGTGGAAGGAAGCCATCGATGGCTTGCTCGGAACCACGATGGCCAAATTCTTCCCCCATGAGTACGGCGGGGACATCATGTCGGAGATTTCCTGTGAGCAGAGTATGATGTGCGACCGTAACCAAGACTGCTTCAAAGGCTTTCTCTCATCTTGGTTGACCTTCACCACTACGATTGCCCCCTTTACACAAGACCAGATCCTCCCCAAGATCCAAGCCTCAGCCCAGGCCGCAGCGAAACAATGCTCTGGTGGCGACTCCAAGACCGACTGTGGGCGTAGTTGGTACAAACAAGACAAGTGGGATGGCTCGAAGTCGCTGGAGTCGGACATGAGCGCGTTGAGTGTCCTGTCGTCCACCATGATCGCTCACAAGAAGGAGCACCACGCACCCTTAACGGCGGACACCGGTGGCACCAGCAAGAGCAACCCCAGCGCAGGATCGGGGCACAAGGATCAACAGGTAGGTACGCCGAAGCCGATCACGACTGGTGATCGGGCTGGCGCTTCAATTGTAACGTTCTTCTTCGCGTGTGGCTGGGTGGCCTCGGTGAGTTGGATGGTCTATGGTGGATAGTCAGTTGACTATATGTCTTCCTGCCAGTAAATTCTTGCATTGTACAGAGAGTGAGATAATTTACGTTAGCGCTATGGGAATTGCCTGGGCAGATTTGATATATCCACGTCTCCTTTCTACAGAGGACATAGGCAAGTGTATCTTGTTATGTGTTAAGAGGTCATAGGGAAAGAAGTTGTTGATCGATTCCATCCACGAGATTCTCCATATGACACATAGGCGACTCTCTAAGAAGGGAAAGCGCAGGATCTAAGCCTATGTATGGACCAGTCGTCAATTGCCAGGTGGATTATGTTTTATTGTGGCCTTCCTGGGGCGAGATTTCAGGCGTTGAGGCGTTTGGTGGAAATACAATATTTACGATAACTGGTGTTCAGAGTATCTTTTTATTGTTAGATATGAAGGATCAATTCAATATAATGAGCCCCGTTGACATGGATTGGACGTACAAGCAAGCGAACTTGACGAGAGATGTTACCATGGCGCCGGGCTCAGTGTATATAGGGCGCAACCCTGGCACATCATAATCTTGGGTCTGGCCTTTTGGCCCGGATGGAAACACACTTGCCTGGACACAGGTTCTCTGTGACCATTGGAATCCACCTGTATCAGTAGGGTTTGCCTTTGTCCATGGTGAGGGCACCGTGTTAACTTTGGCTAGTTAATAAATCGATGAGTAGTTATTAAGTAGGTAAAGACTAGTTTATATATAAGTATATAATTATCAGAAGCCCTAGTCCTGAATAGGAAAGACCCTAGGGCTTGAAGGTGAAACACGAATGGAGAATAAATAGATAAAAGAGATAATGGCTATTAGGTGAGCTGAATGCCCTATACCAGAAAATAGAAGAAAGCCGAAGGACAAAAGACCACTAGGAAATCTAACTATTGTAGTTACCCCCCTCTCTACCCATCACGCGATCCTGCGCGCCATGTATATTACATAACCGTTCGCTGCAAGTAGTTAAACTAGACTGATCGATTCTCTACTGTCTTCCTAGGCCATCCTAGCTGGTGGTGTAGGAATGTATTGCCCGTCGACTTGAGGGCTATCTCCTGCAATGTGACAAAGAAGCGGTACGACCATCTATATCCACTTTACACTGTATCTGAAGGGGATGATAGACTAAAGTAGGGAGAGAACTATTTTCAAATAGCCCTTTGCATTCGCATAACTGTGAAGGAAAGCCTAACTATATAGGGAAAACCTTGACCAAGGCAGATCGAAGATATCAGCCAATCTGAAAGGATGAGCATTTGGCGATATTCCCAAGGAATAGATTTGTCGCCCGGATGTACTAGAAAAAGAATCCGTTAGTAGGACGATTGGCAGTTCTTACATGGGGGGAAGTTTCCCTGCAGTTGATGCTGCAGTACTAGCCATACTGTCTGCTGTCAGCTAAAATATTCTAAACCATCTCTGGAACAGCGAGGGGGTCAAGGACTCACAGGATATGCATATCCCAGTGTTATTAGTCATAATAAGACATCTCTGAGACAGGTAAGGGTTAAGCACTGACATTCTACCCATGTCGGATGTCTGTTAGTCTTATTCTGATGTCAACCCTTAGACAACGGAGGGTAAAGTACTGACAAACTATCCATACCCCATGTGTGTCAGCCTAGACATTCTCAAATTATCTCTCTCAAGCGGGAGGGGCTAAGTATATACATCCTGTCTACTGTCAGCCTAACCGTTCTCAAGGTATGTCACTTGTAGGGAGGGGTCAAGGACTGACAGGCTATACATACCCAATCTTTGTTAGTTATACTGTTAAGTCATCTCTTACATAGGAAGAGGTTGAGTACTAACAGGCTATCCTTATTTTATCTCTGTTAGCTTATACCCATATAGTCTGAAGTCAAGTCCTAGACAGAGAGGGCTGAGCACTGACAATCTATCCACATCACATCTGTCAGTCATATTCTTAAGTCATATGTTCGACAAGGAGGGATCGAGCACATACAGTCTATCAAGATATCATCTGTCAGCCTAGATATTCCGAAGCCATCACTTAGATAGGGAGAGGTCAAGTACTGACGATCTATGTATATCCCATCGCGATTATTCATATTCTCAAGTCAACTAAGTAGAGAGAGATTATATACATACAGCCTATCTGTATATTATGTCGGTTATTAATAGTTTCAAGTTATCTCTGAGGCAGGAAAGGGTCAATGACATACACACTATCCATATCGCATCGCTATCAGTCAGATCGTCATGTCATATGGCAGGTACGGAGGCGTCAAGTACATACAAGCTATCCATATATTAGTATAGATATTCTTCAGTTGCCCTTCGAACAGGTAGGGGGCGCGGGTTTGATCATATACCTCTTATCCATATCCCATCTCTGTCAGCCATGTGCTTGTTACGTCTTAGACTGGGAGGGGTGAAGTACATACCTCCTATCCACATTTCTGTCAGTCATATTTTTAAGTCATCTGTTCAACAAGAAAGGGTTAAGTACTGACAATCTATCTATATTGCCATCTCCGTCAGCCTAGATATCTTCATATTCTGACGTGACCTCTTAGATAGGGAGGCGTCAAGGACATACAGTCTATCCATATGTTATATCTGTCAGTCTATATATTCTGAAGTTATCATTAAACAGAAGTATGATTAATGCGCTGGGCCCTACCTTTTTTGTTTCCAAGGTGGCTTGCCACCTCACCTGTATCTGGTGAAGGTGTTGCTATCGTAAAAGCAGTAAATAGACCTGCAGATAGAAGAGTAAGAAACTTCGTCTTGCTGATAGGCTCCTATCTTTGCTTGTGGACAGTCGAGAGTAATAGAGCTACAAGATAGTCGTTGAAAGATAGATTTACAAAAGAAAGTCAAAGATTAAGATGTCCGGACAGAGCAGAGAACCACAATATAACTAACTATAGACAGGCGGGTGACGCGCAGAAACTCGGTTTCGGTCGATACTTTCGCCCGGGACTGCAAATACGAGTGGCAAGTGTACGGCGGCTGAGCCAAGTAAGGCATAGAATGGGATATACTGAACTAGTTTCTATCATCTTGATATTGTCTATAATTTCACCTCCACCATAATATAAAATCTGAGAGATAGAGTGATGTCTTAAGACACATGGGCAATAGGTGAGTTTATATCCAATACAGGATTAAACTGCACTTTCATCGTCCTAATATTTCTCTTGGAATGTTTTACGGGTACCGCAGATTAAAAAGGGTCTTCATCTGGAAGCCGCTAGTGAGTCATATTTTTAGGTACTGTTCAATCACTTATCGCACATTCTCTGTGTTATCAGGCTACATAGTCCACGTAACGAAAGGAAGATCTCTGGCTACGGCTTTATCAGCGGGAGGCTACATAGGCTAGGCTTATCTAGGATATCATAGCGCCACCGAGAATCTAAGATAGGGCGTGAAAAGATCGTGCTTACCCCTGTGGAGCCCTTCGCTTCAGCATCGGGGGCGGACCCTCCGGACCACCATGCCAAAGGCTGGTCCTATTATATTGTGTATGCCGTTGGCAACAACTGCTAGACGGAAAGGATCTACAAACACACAGGGATGTGCAGGTTGTGGGGTCAATCTAAAGAATCATGATTCAGCCGAAATTGTTGAGACCTTAGCCGAACACGGCCGGTGGGTGATGATCGACGGGCGCCGGGAGTGCTAAGCGATAACCCTACATAAATTTAGCGATCCGGGGGGAGCAGGCCCCACTCTCCTGCGTGCAAGTGCCGGGGTGGATCCTTGAATTCCTTACTCCAATCTAAGACACGTATAGTTGTACACGAGTTCATAGCACACGTTTCTACCACAACCATGATAGCACCTGTAAGACTACATGACTGGGAAAACGAACAGAGAAAAGAAAAGAAGAGCACGCTCGTCTGTTTGGTGAGTAGATACAATCGGCGAAAGCATCATGCGGCCATTGCTTCCATCACTCATTCCACCAGGGGCTGTGTTCTCAAAGTACCCCAGTCCTTGCCAACGGAAAAGATATCCGAAACAGACTACGCACATTCCATGCATCGCGTACTCCACAAGAAGCTTAAGCTAGCTTAGCTCTCGGCTAATGGAACAGGATACCCGGTATGTCCTACTCACATTCCACACATAGATGAGGCCCTGCAAGGACCAGCGATCTATACTATAACACTATGTCTCAAACCTATACCTGATACTAGCAAAATATAATGATTCTGTGAAATGGCTAGGTCTTCCTGTGATCAAGGGAGGCAAGAATACTGTCTAAAAAAGGAGATAGCTCAGGAATATTGAGTGTTCGATCCAGGGAGGATGAAAACGGACAAGCTGTGTTAGGCTTCTAATCGACTATATGAGCGGTTTAGATAATCTACCAGGGTAACCAGGGGTCGAGATAGTATCAAAAACCGAAAGCAACATGTTACATGCTCGATCAGCATCCAACAACTACTCCCTGTCGCATTCGTAATCCATTCCTGTGATATTGCCAATATCACCAATGAAGGGGATGAGCGAGTGCCGGAGCCCTTTTACATTGCCCTTCAAACATTACTTCACATATTCTGAGCGCTGCGATGAAATTCCAAATGATGTATGATGTCCTGTAGCAATGATTATTGAGTCAGTATCGCTGCATGTAAGGACACCGCGGTAAAGCGCCCTTGTCTACCCATGACTCGAAGTCCTTCACGAATGCAACTTAAGCTTCATTAGATCCAGGACATTGCTCTTAGACGAATGCGGAGAATATCGTGATCTACACTTGTAGATGCTCTTTCATACATTCCACTGCCTCAGCCCGTCCGTGACCGTGTTCGTCGGATTTCTCACATGTAAGGACTCGATACCCAATGGGCGGCAGGAATAACCCTTCCAATGGTACTTCGCTCGATACTTTCTCGAATTTTTAGATTGACCCAGGGGAATGAAAGGTGGTTATGCTACGGAGTACCTTGGGGAAGTTAAACCAAAGCAGGATCTTGTCTAGCGAGCCATGGGTGATAATGGTTTCCACCTTGACCCCATTGCAACTGTTGAATTAGGAATCATCTCATTCGACTACCTACAATATCCAGATATTCAATGTGACTTTCTAGAGTATTACGTGGTATTAGCTTCAATTGACAGTAACATCTAATGATCTAGAATGTCTGTATAGATGTACATAGCAGATGCAACGGACCAGTGAAGTTCACCTTCGTAAGTCCTAAGTGCGTTTGGAACTCAGAGATGTCTCGCACTACATGGTATAGCTTGAACAAGGATACCGGGGATATCAGAGAATGTGCCCTTGCCTGCATCGTGATTCAGTCGGGTCGAGGGACTCAGTACATTCAATATGACTCGGGAAATATGTGTGATGTACCTGGATAAGGTACATCGGTAAGGAATGTACTAGCATGCTGCGCTCGGACACCTGCTCCTGGAATGGGAAGACATAGTATCGATTGCCTTCGAGTCAGACAGCAGAAGCGATAGGCGAATGCGAGCTCCTCCAAAGGTATAAAAGGGCCCTTGATCCTCCCGGTAGCTGTAACTTTTCATCATCATCAACAAGCCTCTCAAGTCACTCACTCGAACAATCTTCACTTCCATTCGCTTTCCAGCTCAATCACTTGGTTCTACCATCCTCCAACTTTCATTCAAGATGCAGCTCTCTACCTTCGCTACTATCCTTGGTTTCGTTTGTGCTGCCATTGCAGCTCCTCATGCACCTGAGGGCGGCGATGACTACAGCAAAGGCGGAGAACATCAGGAGGTCGAGCGCTACTGCTGTTCATACAACACCTACCCCCCTAGTGCAAGCTACGATGACTATGGCAGCGGTGAGGCGATTGGATGCTCCAAGACCAACGGCGCATGCGGTCCTAGCTTCCCCGTTCCCTGGACCTGCCCTGTTGGCACTGGCAGTGGCGACTGGCAGGTAAGTCTTCCATTCACACACACTCTCTCTCAGTATGCATTGCACAATACTAAAACCGTGCGCAGGCTTGCACGTGCACTTCGTCTACTGAGTGCCCCAACACTCCTGAACCCGAGTCCGTTGTCGACGCCCTGCTCGACACCGTCACAGATACCCTGCCCTTGTAAACCTATCCCCGATAGGTCTCCACGGTCGGTTGCAAGCCAACATCTCATCACATCGTGCTATGATATGGAAAGGTGGACTACGTGGTGAAACAACGTGCTTTTGAGCTTGGCTCATTTTGGGTGTCTCTCGTTTATTTTACCCTTAACTCTGTTTCTTGGATCTGTATCCCTTCATCACCATATCCAGTGAAGGGAGGGAAATGTTTTTAATAGATAATAAAGTTTTTCTTATTGTCCACTTCGCACAGTTCTAAAATGTAATGCCCTCTCCTGCAGTTTCCATGCTGCAAAAGCAACTACACGGGAGAAAAGTACACTGGATCAATCATGAAGATCATCAAGACTTTCGGCCATCTTTCTTGTTGTCCTTGCACAGCCATATATCAGGGCATAGAATCCATAGTGGAAGTTGCGAAGCCTGTATAGAAGTAGCTCAATACATGCCAGTGCGTTGGTGCTCATGCTAGTTCTCTAGTTTTGGTTATTGTTGAATGGATACATGGGCGGCCTTTAGAGAAGCCTCACAAAGCTATATAATAAGCAAGCTTAAGCCATTACTATACACTGATTCTCATGCTTGCAGTTATCTGCAGGACATATTGTAAAATAGCCTCCTTCGAACTCGTCTCTAGTGTTATAACTTAATATGGGGTCACGGGTGCCGTAGAATAGGTAAATGTGATTTAAAAGTAATGACTATATATATATATGTATGTATGTATGTGTGTATTTATATGTGTGACCACCTCTCTAATCTTGTCAAGTACAGCTGACTTATGTTTTTGTCCTAACTACCAGCTAGGATGTATATCTGTAAGCATACATGTATATATATATATTTGGCTAAATACATATTTAATACAAGTGGACTTGAACAACGTTTAAAGATCCGATAACAATAGTCTACAAGCATCCAACGAATATACGCTGTTCCAGACTACTATGCCGTATTTCTAAACAAAGCCAACTGCCACTACAACTGTAGGCCAATTACATCTGATGATACACCACATAATACTGCTTTGATATATAACTTGAGGCTATCTATACACAAGACTCACTTCACAAATTGAGTGTAACCATCCTAAAATAGATCCTAATCCGTTGTGTCAGTGACAGTATCCTATAACTATCCAAAGCAAGAGATACATTAGTTTGTGGTTTAAATGGTCTTGATATGCACGGCAAAACTATCCGCTACTTGTTCATGAGCATCCAATGATTCTAACTCCAGGCCTTTAGAGTGGCTTGATTCAGTTGAGACCCTTCATCCCTACAAACATCGACTCCAAGGCATTGTACATACAAATGCTTTCCTCCTATTCCCGCGACAAAGTATGACCGACCACGAGGACACGAAGCAGGGTGTTTTTTTTTCCGACACGGTCATGCCCCGAGCTTCGTGTACACCAGCATATCATATCCATAACCGGAAGTGAACCAGGGACAATAATAGAAATGCTATGTGAGTACCCAACCCTATCTTCCACATTGGAACACAAAGCTCTCTCGACTTAAGATAGGTTGGGGCCATACGGGATAATTTTCCGGGACTCGAATCTGTGCCGCAAGGGGTTCGCAGATCATCTCAGCATTTGCCGACATTCCTGTATTCCAAGCGAATCGGGTATGCCACATGGGCTCGATTAAAGATCTCAGGCCTGCAAGGGATACGATATCTTTGCAAGCGAGGCGATCGCTGCGGCCCTTGCATTCTGGGGGAGGCTCAGCTATCGGGGAAGCGCCGCATTCTCGCGCTAAAGATAAACTACCAACCAGCGGAGTAGATCTCACAAACAAGGGTCGGGATATTATCTCCGACGACCAGGCCAGGAATTTGGGCAGTATCATTCACCCCTTTGATTCCTTTTCCGGGGGTCAGAAGTCAGCCCCCAACCCCAGCGTGGGTCGGGGGTGAGGCATAGGTCTGAAGACTAGGCTTTGTGGATTGGGTACGAGTAGTCTCATCATTATGCTCAATCAACGCAAGTACTACTTCTAGTATTCAACTAGATGGTGTCTAAGAACCAATCTATCATACATGTCACGATGTCTTTCATGGTCAGTACCATCTGCACTAGCGAATAAAAGTCCACTCTAACAATCATAGGAATCATGACCATGGCTTCGTCATAGCCTACACCGTGTGCATCGCATCACAGTTGGCCAACCTTCCTTGAGACAAAACCGGCGAATGTGAGGCCCGTCCTTGTGCGGGAGGTAGTTGGGAAGTATATGTAGCGGCAGAGCGCAATGTGTGTGTGTACTCCTCAATGTACAATGGCTGCCAGTATTCTCCCGCAACCTATGGCGCCTCGTTGCCGTTGCCGGTACCGTGTACCTCGGAAAGAAGCTTCGACGTATCTCTGATGTACTCTTGGCTCTTGCTCAGACCCCGAGTGGGATGGTTGTAATGAGCGAACGCATGTGGCACACCCGCATACCTTTTCATGGTTACTCGATTTCCTGCCTCACGAAGCAACTGCCCATAGTGCTCAGCTTCATCCCTTTCTACATCAAACTCGGCCGTGACGATGTGTGCCGGGGCTAGTCCCTTCATAGATGGCGAGAGAACAGGAGTCATTCGCCAATCTGAGAGGATCTCTGATCGCACCTCTTCGTCCGTGCCAATGTAGTAATTCAGGAACCAAGACTCTCGGGCGAGTGGGGACCACGGTAGATCGGAGCAGTATATTGCACTGGGGTACGGACAACTGTCTGGGGTAAGGGGCTCGGCATCAGTTATAGACAGCGGTACGTACCGCATATCTGTCGCGGGCACCACCATCAATTGAAGTTTCAGTTCGAGAGGGGGAGAGCAGTCGCGCGCGAAGTGGGCAAGAACAGCTGTGATTAGTCCACCCGAGGACAGTCCCCCAATTGAGATGGAGTTGGGATCAATGTTGAGGGTTTGCGCGTTGGTGTGTGCCCATTGTACCGCGGTCCAACAGTCATACAGCGCGATAGGGTATTGATGCTCTGGCGCGAGACGATAATCCACATCAATGACAATGATAGATGACTCATTGCATATACTACGGCACCAGGCGGCTTCAGACTGCAGGCCTCCAAGTACCCAGCCACCTCCGTGAAAGTTAAGGTGTACTGGGAATGGACCCAGCCCAGGGGGTGTGTATACGCGGCAGGTGATCGATCCTTCGGGATTTGAGACGGGGACTTGATAATCTTGAAGATGATGTACTTCGGGGCCTATGGAAAGAAGTCAGGATATGTTAAATACACCCTTCGACATAGAACTATGGACAAAACTGACCTGTCCAGGTTGGGTGGGTAAAGCTGTATCGTTCAGGGCATCGCCGAAATTGTTCAATAGTCACCAAGTGAGCACCTTCCATGTCCCTTCCGTGTCTTGTCCACATCTCCTGCCATTCAACATCTAACCCTTCTAGGTACTTTTCCGGTATCACATTCCCTTCCCTCCCTCCAGAGGTATGGATTGTGATCATTTGTTCCGTAGTAGTAGCCATCGTGCGGACGTGAACTCGGGTCGATTGGCAAAGGTTGCAAAGGGATAGTCTCCTCGGTGGCGGTATATTCTCTCAATTTTGTTTCCGTCACCGCGCAGAATTATCTTCCACTGGCAGCTTCATCAGCCGGTATCCTCTGAGAGGATTTAGTAGACACAGTGGACCGGCACCGGCATCGCTTTCAATTGGTGGCATCGAAATCCACTTTGATAGGAACGTCGCGATCGGCATCCACAACCTCGTATCGCTTCCCCGCAAAACGCCTTATCAGGAACCGGAGATAAGAGGTGTGGGGAGACTATAAACGGAACAGCACCGGACTGATTCAAAGATGTGTCGACCATCCCGGCTTAGACTTTCATGCACAGCATCACGCTAGCCATGCCGGAACGCGCAAGAACTCCAGATATCCTGGATCATCAAATCCTGCCAAAGGTGACTCACTCAAATACACCGAAACCTCTTCAAGCAGACCAGGCATATGAACCAGGTTTGCGTCGGGTGCCTGACCGTATTCCTTGGGTTGTCGGACTCATCATCGTTGTCGAGCTTGGGGAGCGATTCACCTACTTTGGTCTTAGCGGGCCATTGCAGAATTACATCAAGTATGTTGTTTCGCTACCTCGGGCTGTCCTTAATCGCTAATCATAACGGTAGAAATCCGTACGTCCCTGGTGCGGAGCTACCAGGTGCCCTTGGTAGGGGACAGGCAGTTGCATCCGCTCTAGGTAACTTTTTCAAGTTTTGGGCGTATGCCTCCACCATCCTGGGGGCTGTAGTAGCTGGTAAGGCCAGGCTATATCGCGTACATGAAAGGTCCCTTGTCCACTGACTCATCCTCTGCCTCACCACATAGATCAGTACGTCGGCAAGTTTAAGGCCATAGTTATAGCCTCTGGAATTTATATCGTCGGCTTGACTATCCTTGTGGCAACGGCGACCCCAGCAGCTATCAATGGCGGATCAGCATTTGGTGGGCTCGTTGCCTCGATGGTTATCATTGGACTGGGAACGGGTGGAATCAAAGCAAATGTCACCCCGTTCTGTGCCGAGCAGTATAAGAAAGGCAGCGCTTTCGTCAAGACACTGAGGTCAGGAGAACGTGTCGTCGTCGACCCTGCGCTCACCGTGGAGCGAATGTTCATGTGGTATGCGCTTTGTTTCTGTCAACAGTGCCGCATAATATTAACTCTGTAATTATCAGGTTCTACTGGGCCGTCAATATCGGAGCCCTATCGCCATTGATCACTGTCAACGTGGAGGCCAAGGTGTCCTTCTGGCTGGCCTTCCTGATACCTTTGATGTTAGTGAATATACAGATTTTACTGGTGGTTCCTCAGAATTTGACTGATATCAGACTGCAGTGTGATTGTCCTTGCTGCCGTCGTCTTTATATGTAGCAGCAAATTGTATGTCAAGACTAAACCAAAAGGTTCACCAATTGTCGAAACCGCTAGAACTGTATATGTGGCTATATCAGAAAGAGGTTTCGAGAACGCAAAGCCAAGTTCTCTGAGCGAACGAGGTCGGATAGAGAAATACCCCATCGCATCCAGCGCCAACTACACCGATCAAAGTGTGGACGGCGTTAAGAAGGGCATCAGGGCCTGCAAAGTAAAGAAGACCCACACTATTGGCTGCAGTTATCAATTTCTGACCGTGGCAAGCAGCTATTCCTCCTCTTTCCGTTTTATTTCGTTTGTTGGGTCCAGATCTGGAATAACCTCATCTCTCAGGCTGGTCAAATGGCTCTGCACGGCACTCCGAACGATCTGCTACAAAACCTCGACCCCATAGCCTTGATTATCTTCATTCCGTTCCTCGATCGTAAGTGCAACCACGCCTACTCACATGGCAGCGGCCTAACATGAGACCAGTCGTGGTCTACCCAGCGTTGCGTCACTTCAAGATCGATTTCCGACCCGAGTTGAAGATAACTGCCGGGTTCTTCATGGCTTCCATGTCAATGGTATACGCCAGTGTTCTCCAACACTACATCTACATCTCCCCTGCGCAGTCCATTCACGTTTGGGTTCAAACACCTGCATACGTTCTCGTCGCCTTCTCAGAGGCCTTCGTTGTGGTGACTGGCTTGGAGATCGCATACACCAATGCGCCCGAAAGGTAAGGTAACCCTGCGATTATCCGGCTAGCACATTAACTAACTAGCCATGCCAATAGTCTGCGCTCCCTGGTATCTTCTCTATTCTGGTTGACTATTGGCGTCGCAGCGGCCATTTGTATCGGACTCGCCCCGGTTTCACAGGATCCCTATTTAGTTTGGATGTATGGATCGCTAGCTATTGTAGGTTTTGTGGCGGGAATCCTTTTCTATGTACTCTTTGGAAGGGCTTCGAATCAACCGGTTCCAGTGTTGGATTCGGTGGAGACCACCACTGTGAGCCAGCGGGAAGACGAAGAGGCGCATGTTGGGAGTGGGAAATGTATAGTGGTCACCAGGAAAGATACATAGTCGATTTCTCCTGAGTCCTTAGACTATGATGAACATTGTTGTCCTTGTCCTTGTCCCGTAGTTACTGGGCTGCACTTGGTCATAATTTCCTTTCCCCTTAGTCCCAACACTCAATCATCGATTATCTCGCCTTCACCTTATCAACCTGATAGGATCCATTTTTCTCCACTCAAGGCTCCACAGGAATGCCGCCAATCGGAGAAAGGCTGGATATCCTTGGTATGACACTGTCTATTCTGACAATAGTTTATATAGGCCAGCATGCTGTGTTTGACACTATCAAGCACCAGGAGTCAATCAAGGATGGCGCATAACGATATTGTGGTGCTCGGGTAAGAACATACAGGAGGTCCATTCACGCAATGTTCTCTAACATTAGCCATCCAGTGCGGGTATCATCGGCTTGAACGTTGCCTTAGAGTTATCGAAACGTGGCTATGGACAGCATATCACAATCATGGCAGAACATCTTCCAGGAGATGAATCAATCGATTATACCTCTCCTTGGTGCGCAGACATAGTTTCAATCTACAATCGATATGACGTATCCTGACGCTCCTGCGATTTAGGGCTGGGGCGAATTTCTCTGGCATATCGGGCAGCGATGCCAATGCACTGCGCTGGGACCGATCTGGTTACTTGGCCATGATGAGATTAATTGATACCGGGGCAGAAGAAGCGAAGTATCTGTCCAAAACCGCGTCAACAGAGTACTGGGATCAAGCCCCATCGCAGGATAAGATCATCAGCATGGCTGAGTATCTGCACGATGTAAGGCTGCCCATGACATAAATCACCATTACTACCAACAGACATGGTCACCAGTCAACTGTGCTAACCCCTTGAGCTTTAACTGATAGCTTGTCATCATACCTCCAGCCGATCTCCCTAAGGGGGCTGCCTTCGGAATAAGATTCACTACAGTCACACTCAACGCACCTGCGCATTGTGAGTATTTGAAATACCTCCTATCTCAACCTCGGTATGGTGGTGTAAAGTTTGTCCGCCGGAAGGTATCAAGCTTACAGGATGCCTTCCTGCACGGAACGCAAATCGTCTTCAACTGCGTCGGCAACGCAGCATCCAGTTTAGCGGGAGTTGCCGACTCGAAATGTTATCCCACACGTGGCCAGATTATCCTTGTGAAGGCCCCATCAGTTAGAGTCAATGTTATGCGGCATGGCAAAGACTACGAGACATATATCATCCCGCGACCCCGTTCGGATGGCACTGTGATATTAGGTGGCTACCTACAACCTGGCGACCAAACGAGGCAGACTCGGCCAGTAGAGACTGAATCTATTCTGAGTCGCACAGAAGGTCTCCTACCGATCCTCAAAAATGGAGAAACAGAAATCCTTCATGTTGCGGTGGGATTGCGGCCATCGCGGCAGGGCGGTGCTCGAGTGGAGCTCGAAACCACGCCAGAGGGTAACAATGTGGTACACAACTATGGCGCAGGAGGGACTGGGTTTCAGGCCGGTATGGGAATGGCCAAGGATGCGGTTGATTTGGCCTCGGACATCCTCAGCCAGCTTCAAACCCAGAGTAGATTATGACAGCATATAATGCACAACATATGGATGACAGGTGTAGATATGCGCTTCTGAAAGTTCCAAGCCGATTCTAAACGATGCATCGATAGCACTGTGCCAGAGGACAGAGAGGGTGGCCATGAGGTCTAAGGAGCAGTAGAGAAGTGATTAAGGCATCATTCAGGGACTCGAAGCCAACCAACCTTCCTACTCAGGCCCTCACGTATACACGTGACCAGATTCGTCCAGATTCGGTATAGCGTCTGGACACCCGTGACCACACCGTCCCCAAGAAGTGGTTGATTGATTGCTATCTCTCTTCTCCTTCTTATCACGATTTTTAATGTCACTAGTTTAGATAAATGGACAATGACACGCTTACTAGAAGACACCCATATTCAGGGATTGGGCCTCGTAGGTACATGAGCAAAGCTCAACGCGCATGCGACCTTTGTCGCTCGCGGAAATCGGCGTGTCAGATCGACATAGCTCCCCCTTGCCGTCTATGCAGGGTCCATGGACAACCTTGCGAATTCACCAACCGCATAGTCCGTAAGAAGAGGCACTCGCTACAGAATACTTCCTGTCCTTCGCAAAACGGTTCCAATGGTGAAAATGCATCTAGTGATGGGCGACCGAATGAGCCGCCGGAATTTACAAGCTTGGTACAGCCGACGGATTCAACAGCCATGCCTATGACGGAAAGCCCTCTGTATGACGATGCTTCCAGGGTTGGCGAGTCATTATATGACTTTAGCTTGGTACAAGGGCTTGGAGAGCCACATGCTTCAGATCTAGGCAGAGGAGATCATGGTATCATGGATGAGCTGATGCTCAGTATTTATGAGGGGCAGGGATTGTCTCATATAGAGCCGAATCCTGCTCTGTGTCCCCCATCTCTCGACAACCACCCATCGTTGACTTCTCAGTTATGTGGTCTGACCGGTGATATGGATCCCTATGTTCTACAACACTATCGTTTCGATGCAAAGGCAGAATTTCCATTTTCCAAGCTTGCTATACGGTCCGTACAAGATGCAGAGATGCCAGTGCAGTTTTTGTTATCGAAGCCCGAGTTGAGCCACGAATCAAAGGCCATAACTAGCCTGGAAGCACCATTTGCCAGAGAAGCGTTGCCCGAATTACCACAGATTGTCGCCCCAGATATTGGGGAACGATTGATCCAATTGTGAGTTGGCTGAGTTCGGACCAGCACTTCATTGCGACTGACGTACCATCAGGTTTTCACGATTCGTCAACCGGCAGTTTCCTATCTTTTCTGAAGATAGGTTGCCAGAGCCACGAGCTGCGTCGTCACATCTACTAGCGGCGATATACTTGGTTACTCAACCTTTTACGACGTTTGATGATTACTTATGTATCGAGTTCGTGTACAGTCCCCCGTCGCCACAAGTCTTGTTTAGGATCGCCTGGAGCGAGCTCAATAATGCCCTATCCCAACCTACAATCCAGTCTTTGCAAGCAGCACTGATACTCCTATTACACCCGCCTTTGAATCCTTTATTGCTTGACAGCACAGTCAAGTGGACGCTTCTCGGTATGACTGTCTCAATGGCACAAACACTCGGGCTGCATCTGGATCCTACTATGTGGAGCCTACCATCAAACGAGATTCGTACCCGTCGTCGTCTATCGTGGGTGGTATTTGCTCTAGACAAGTGGTTTGCTTTTAGCTTTGGCAGGCCAAGCCACATCTCAAGAAGTGATTGGCTCATTACTGAATTGCATCCGAGCGACATTGAAACGGAAGACCGTACCTGTGGTTCTCATTCGTATAGTCTCGAGTTCTCAAAGCTAACCACAATACTGGATAATGCCCTAACCAGTCTTTAGTAAGCGATGACATTGAGATGGGCTTCAGGGACCCTAGCACCTCAACCCCTATATGCCACGCGAACTGACCTATTTGCAGTTCGATACGTGCATTGTCCACTCTCTCCAAGGACTTTCGTTTGACAATTTCTACCGCTCGTCCTCTTATGCAAGACCTCACAACATGGTATACTGGTCTACCCTTGTCCTTAGCCATGGAGTCGACGCCTGAGTGTAAACAAGCATCAGAGGATTCAGCATCTCTCCACATCGCCTATCAATCCGTAAAGGTCCTAATCCTCCGCGCACTACTCCGCCCCTTCAACAATATGGACCATCGTTCCTCCGAGCTAGAGCAAAATGAAGAGTGGCGTACCGCACGATCGCAGATTCGTAAGACAGCGTCAGCCGAGGCAGATGCGGCCCTGGGCATTATATCGAACCTACGACCAGCACACTACCAGGCATTCTGGGCACCTTGTATGTGTGACATGAATAACCCTTAAGAAGGCAGTCTACTGACAAGGAAAGGGTTGAAAACATCATTTGCCTGTATAATGAACCTTCTATTCTTGCTCACGGTTGTCGCTCACCAGCAATGTGGTCCTGAAGGCACGAGTTCTGGGGAAGAATACAGGCAGCAAAGAGAGATCCTTGATCGGGCGAGAGCAGTGTTTCGTTTGCATGCGAAAAGTCTCGATATCATTCGATTTGCCCTTTTACGCATCGATGCGGTGTTTTGGATCGGATGGGAGAGGGTCCTGGGCTTCCCTTGAGAACTTCAAACTACCATGAGAAATATAATCATGGGTAGTGGCCAGTGCATTCCAGCAGAGGTATAAAGCTAGTCGAGTTTGCTGACTTCGATATATTCGCAGACTGGTCTTTCTCCGATCACACAGGAGGGGCTTTCATGGGAATGGTTAATCCATCATAAAACCGACCGGTCTCTCGGCTTCATCGGATGATATCATCCACTACGATGGGGTCAATTGCCATCGCAAAGCGTACGGTATATTGGAAAGCTTATGCTTCCGCTCAACAGCCTAGGAAAGTCCAAACATGCAAACAGTGGACCAAATTCTGCATCGGAATAATCAAGTGATAACGAAACTCTATGGATTTCTCAAGTATATCTGCTCGCGGTCTCCATATATCACCATACTCTCTGCATCTATTCCATCCAAAGTCTTGATCTAGTACCAGCAAGCTGCCGGTTGCAAACATTCCTCCTTGTGGTGTTCATCATTGTCGCCATACTTGGGTTGGGGTCCGGCAGCTCTATGTCAAGCTTGGGGCAACAATCGACTACGCCATCAGTCGCTCAGAGCACAGGCCCATCATAATAGGGGCCTTTGCTGCTACGGACGAAAGCACAAAAGAGGTCCTCAAGAAGCAGTTCATCCCGTGTGAGATATAGAAATTAAATGTATTAAACGAAATGTTCAACTCTCAAGGCTCCGCAGGGAATCATCATTCCAGCAATGGGGTGGATGATCTGTATATGACTCTCTCGGTAGGCGGCTCAACAGTGAGCTCTCCCACACCCTCAGGGTTTTAAAATCATGGATGGACGTGATGTATCTGACGAATGGACCATTTGTGCCAATGGGCATGCAGAGATTCAGAAACGCTAAGTAGGAGCTCAAGCCCTGTGGACGAGTTCTCGTTTTTGATGAGAGTGGATATTACTCCCATCTTAGGGCAGAGCAGTGACACCACGGATCAGATTGAACTTGTCCGCCAGGCTACCTCAAGTTGTTCTCCAGGGCTCTCCAAAGGCCTGTGGTAGAACTTTATTCCTCCCCCAGTTAGATCAGGCTCTGCCACATCCTGCGCTTCGATTCCTCGAATCGATAAAAACACTTGTGTCATTGCGCTCAACTCTCCATATATCAGGGACCCCTCGAAACTCTCGCATTGCTCGCTTGACTATTTTATTGACGGGTATCTGGTGGAACGACGTTGACCTCAGTCGATTGGCCCCTACTACCTCGGGGGGAGGCTCTCGCCTATCGACTTGCGCAGATACTCAGTAACAAATATAATAAGGCTCACAGTCTTATCCTCATTGGCTCACCTCCAGCCCTGGGCCTGGACTGGTTGCCACAATACTTCTACTAAATATACAATTCACTCAATATTTTCAGCAAATTGGGTATAAATGCTGCTATGGAGGACGACAAGAGATATACCTCAAAGTAGCCCAAATAGCTGATTCCACACTTCAATGGGGTTATCAATATCCCATATCATTACTAGGCCGAACCCCTTATAGACTATCAATGCCCGAAAATGTCGCTTCTCTACACCTGCGATAATATCATGGACGATGCAAATTTGTCACCTTTGATGCCTCATGAGGATGATACAGAGGGAATGGAATTCTTGCCGAAAAGAAGGACGGACCTTTCTGGCAGTGGAGTATCACGAAAAACCAAGGTGTGGGAATAAAAAGAAACCATGTCAAGCCTCGCATGTTTGACATAGAAGTAGTCTGTAGACCATTCCATGTTGGCTAGGTTGAGAATCAATAAAAGGCAGCGGAGTCGAGGGTTCCTCGCCGCCACAGGTTGACAGACTGTCGGATTCGAGCTGCATAAGCGAAAAGCCCTTCATCACCGGTCTGCTTGATAGCTTCAATCAGCGCTTTTCTCGTTTTCAAGCCTTCACTCACGTAGCATCCATCTTCCCGTTGCTTCCACAGGTAGACGTTCGCGACAGATTGTGCGATATTCAAGCTTTGTCCTGGCATGGTACACATCATGGCCTATGTGTCGCGTCGGAGACTTTTGCTACTTCTAGGCACGCAACTATGGTATAGGTCATCAACGTGACCCGGCCACCCCTCTCCTATAATGATCACGGAGTTTATGTCCAAAGCAGCAGAATTTGTGACATTGTACGCACTGTTGGCCGCGGCAGCATCCTCGGATCCTGAATGGGTAAGTGAAGCCAGGATGGAAGTAGTAGTAAATGCCGCCGCCACCGTGCTGTTTGCTTTGTTTGCACATTCTTCAATCAACCTAACCGTCTATTTGTCGGACACGTCGGCTATGATCTAGGGTGTCTATGGGAAAGGACATGGACTTATAAATAAATATATACCGATTTCTGCCCTTTCTAGAAGAGCAGCATTTTTATATTAATAGTAGCTTGAAGTCCACTTGTTAGCCTGTTGGGCTTATGCACTGTAGGAAAGTTTGGCATGTAGCGGTGCATATGCACAAAATATATATAACTATCTCTGTCTCTGCTCAACCTTGGGATATTTCCGCTAGCGAAGACCAGACCTTTGTATCAGTACTACAAATAAACTCCAACTCCGAGGAACATATAATCTTCCAAGAAACACTACTCTGACTACTTTCAAGCTGGTCATCGTGTAGGCACAGGGCATATGACTAGTATCTACGTCGATCATAATCACGTGGTATGTATCCACGCCTTACCAGTGCCAAGTTAATTGAAGCAAGATCTATTCATGAAAGACCGTTTCCGAGTCACTGACGCTCTTGTTGACCCTTTTGTCAGCCAGAAGGAGGTGGGCCCAGGAGAGTGAAACACTAATTATAATTGAGACATGTTGCACTGGTCAATCGCCCCTTGGCGGGCCAATTCAATCCGGGTCTCCGAGAGGGATATCAAGGGAATGCTGAAATTCCGACATCCGTGGGGAATGTACCTAGTACATACTAAGCCCTAGGAGTAACCTTGGACGAGTGGTGGATTTCATGGATCAAGGTTGACAGAAGGCGGGATGTCAGACTGTCTGACAAAGGAAGGCAAAAACCAACATCACCACATACGGACAAGAAAGTGAGACGGGTTGTACCGTGGTCCAGTTGTACGGTATGGTAATTGTGAATGGTTCTAGATGGCGTGATGGACGGGACTGGTGCGTCACAATCGACGCACGCTAACCCCGATGGGGCTTCGCCCTTGCGCCGCCCAGGCGCGCCTGAGGCCAGCACCAGTCAATTCTTCTGCCTTCCATCAATAATTAATTTGATTCATTCAAAGCCGAAATGCTAATAATATCGACGACGCACACACACACATTCGCCTGTTGTACTCCGTTCTCCTACCCCTTTTCCTTCCTGATTTCCCTCCGTTGTTGATTTTTGATTTTTGATTATTTTCCTTTCTACCTTCAATCGCTTTCTGTCATTTCAATTGAAAATTTCCGACGTGCTTACCCGTAAGCAAATGATCGATCTTCCCCCCCGTCATCTCCACCTGCCGCCATCATTCTCGAAAAGCTGGAACTGGGTGGTGCTCACGCTAAACCTTATTAGGTCGTGTGCCTTTTCCACCCGTTGCGCTCCTCCACTCGTCCCTACCTACCTACCGACTACCTTCCTTTCTTTCTTTCCCATCCAGCCTTCTTTCCATCACATCACCATCACAGACTGATGACCTGTTGGCTACCATCTTGTCGACGTCGATACATTCACAACGCCTATCGTTCCCACATTGTAGTCCTTCAGGATGCGGTGGCGGCTGCCTGGCGCCCGATCGACTCTCCCCGCCAGCGTCGTTCTCCTTCTGCTCCCTGTTCTTGTTGCTCCGCAGCAGCAGCCGGAACATCATGACCGTCCTTCGACCTTGTCGGTCCCCTTAGGGTCGACCGGCCATGCTGTTGGAAAAGATTTGCATACTCCATTGAACGTGAAATCCACCGATGCGAGCGCCCTAGCAACTATGGCTCTGGCGGGCCCCGGCCGCGCCGTTCGAGCCCCTCCTGCCCAGGTCAGCAGTCCGTCTGCTGGCCTCTCTACGCCGCTTAACGCGCGATCTCTGCAGGATTGGGAGGTTGAGGACTTTGTCCTACTGGCGACCGTCGACGGGTCCATTCACGCTCGAGACCGCAAGACAGGTACGGCCCGTTGGGCCCTGGAAGTGCCGAGTAGTCCCATGGTCGAAAGCATCTATCATCGAGCAAATCGATCCAGTTTTGACCGGGCTCAACCCGAAGATGACTTCATATGGATCGTTGAGCCGAGTCAAGATGGGAGCCTTTTTATATACAGTCCTGGACCGGACGCAGGATTACAGAGGTTGGGATTGACGGTGAAAGACCTGGTGGATAAGACACCGTATTCGGGAACGGACCCCGCCGTTACGTATACCGCACGAAAGGAGACCACCCTCTATACAATTGACGCCCGGACCGGTACGATCTTGCGCGTGTTCAGTTCTCGAGGTCCAATCCCCTCGGGACAAGAGTGTCGGAAAGTTGACGGACTCGACATGGACTCGGATGACTGCGAATCCCCGTCCGGCACCCTGGTTCTCGGCCGGATTGAATATGCTGTAGCTATTCAGAATACCGAAACCGGCGATCCGATCTGTACCTTGAAATACTCGGAATGGGCGGGCAACAATCGTGACCTAGACCTCCAGGATCAGTACTACCGAACCATGGATGAGAGTCACATATATAGCATGCACGATGGAGTAGTGCTGGGCTTTGACCATTCTCGGATGGAACGACCGCGTTATACCCAACGATTTTCCACACCAGTTGCTCGGGTTTTTGATATCATTCGCCCGACCAACCTCGATTCACCTGACGCACCCACGCCTCTGGTGCTCCTCTCGCAGCCTCTGCAGCCCCCTGATCCCGATTACGGCTCCTTGGATGATCGGGATACCCGTGTGTATATCGATAGCACTGAAGCGGGGGGTTGGTATGCCATGTCGGAGGAGACATACCCGTTGGCCACTGGGCGGGCCAAGATGGCACAATGCTACGAGAAGGATTACTTCCGTCATGGACAAACGCTCATGAGCTTGACACCCAGTCAACAGCGAGACGCGTTGGCTGGTGTGCACTCGCTTAATGGCCCCCGTTTTGTTCGTCACATCCCTAGCCTATCTGGATCGTCGAGAACGGAGCTTTCCAATGGTACTCCCCAGGAATTAGCCCGTAGTCATTCAGAACTAGCCCTTCCTCCGGCATTGCGGCATAGTACAATTATCCGAAAGGGGTGGGATAACGCCGTCGACATCTTTGTGACTTTAATATTGTTGTTCTTCGGGGCCTTCATCTATCTCAACTCTCATAATATTCAGGAACTGGCCAAACAGAAGTTGGATTTAAAGAACATCATTTCTTCGTACCAGCCGCCCCTGTCCACACCGTCAACTCCAGTGGTTGGCGCGCAACTCAACCGAGATTCTAGTCCTGCTCGACCAGTGCCCAATGTAACAGTCGATGTCAGTGTTCCGGAAGACCAACAGCGGGGCGGGGATGTAACCCCGAAACCAAAGAAAGATCGCAATGTCCTCGGGCCCGATAGCACGCCACGAGTACGCATTCGAGAGCCTTCTCGAGGCCCAGATGGCGACGAGGACGTGGACGAGGTAGCTCTCGATGGCGCAGAGAAGCCCAAAAAGAAAGCTCGCCGTGGCCGTCGTGGAGGCAAGGCGCACAAGCGGGGCAAAAAGCCGGACTCCGAAGGCGACTCTCAAACTGATCGGGTTGTCAACGATGTGAACAATCTCCAGTCCAAGTCTCGTTTAGAGCCTGATGTGCAGATGGTCCGTACAGTGTCCAACGAGATCATGGAGATGGATGGCGTTCTCCAGATTGGCCGACTGAGGGTATTTACTGATGTCGTTCTGGGACATGGAAGCCATGGAACTGTCGTCTACCGAGGTTCATTTGATGGACGTGATGTCGCGGTGAAGCGTATGCTCGTGGAGTTTTATGACATAGCGTCTCATGAAGTTGGCTTGTTACAAGAGAGTGACGACCATGCGAACGTCATTCGTTATTACTGCCGCGAACAGGCGACCGGCTTTCTCTACATAGCACTCGAGCTATGCCCAGCTTCTCTGCAAGATGTGGTGGAGCGCCCTTCGGACTACCCACAATTGGTCCAGGGTGGACTGGATGTGAACATGCCTGATATTCTGCGTCAGATAATCTGCGGTGTTCGGTACCTGCATTCCCTCAAGATTGTCCACCGTGATTTGAAACCACAAAATATCCTCGTAGCCATGCCTAGGGGACGTTCCGGAACGCGGTCCTTGCGTCTTCTCATCTCCGATTTTGGTTTGTGTAAGAAATTAGAAGACAACCAAAGCTCTTTCCGAGCCACCACGGCACATGCCGCGGGAACATCTGGCTGGCGTGCCCCTGAACTCCTGGTGGATGATGACAAGACCTCGGTAATCCAAGGCACCGAGTCTCAGCACACCGAGTCCTCGGAGCCCGCCGTTGTCGACCCCCAAACCAACCGACGAGCCACCCGTGCTATTGACATCTTTTCTCTGGGTTGTGTGTTCTATTATGTCCTGACCAGGGGCAGCCACCCATTTGATAAAAATGGCAAGTTCATGCGCGAGGCAAACATTGTTAAAGGCAACTACAACCTCGATGAACTGGAACGCTTGGGTGACTATGCATTCGAAGCGCGCGATCTCATCCAGTCGATGCTGTCACTTGATCCACGGAAACGGTAAGACTTGCCTCACACTGTATAATATTAACATACTAATCCTTCCTAGGCCCGACGCCAGCTCCGTCTTGACGCATCCATTCTTTTGGAATCCATCTGACCGTCTCACCTTCCTCTGCGATGTATCTGACCATTTTGAGTTCGAACCGCGTGATCCTCCCTCCGAAGCTCTCCTGTGTCTAGAATCCGTCGCTTCACGCGTCATGGGCCCTGAGATGGACTTCTTACGTCAGCTGCCCACTTCCTTCAAAGATAACCTGGGCAAGCAGCGCAAGTACACAGGGTCCAAGATGCTCGACCTCCTCCGGGCACTCCGTAACAAGTGCCATCACTACAATGACATGCCCGAGCATCTCAAGGCCCATATTGGTGGCCTGCCCGAGGGATACTTGAGTTTCTGGACCGTCAGGTTCCCGAGCTTACTCATGAGCTGTCACTCTGTGATCGTCAACCTGAAGTTGACACGGACCGACCGCTTTAAGCGGTACTTTACTGTACCGGAGTAAATAATCGGTTTTGGTTATTGCATATACTGGCATCTGTGACATTTACATGATCTTATGAATTCTCCTGTTGTGTTATTATCTAGATAGATTGATCCTGTTTATGCATCATACAATATACATTTTGGGTTATACTAGAACATTTGAAACACTCTTTAGTTTTACTACAACAAGAAAAAAACCATGAAATATTCCATCAATTCATACCAAATTATCAAATACTGAACAAGCTCAGATTCAATTAGATACACTACTCACCACCCAACAAACAACGAGCTGCATCCAAGAAAGAAACAAATTATACAACAACAAACCGACTACAAACAACACAAAGAACAGCAAGAAAGAAAGGGAGCTAGAAAAAGACTCACTTCCGCGGCAAAGCGGTCCTTAACTTCCCTACGCTCCCAGTGGACAAGATATCCCCGGCATCCGCGCCGCTATCACTCTCGCTGTCGCTCTCGCTATCATCCTCATCCTCGGACTCAGTATCCGACGGGCCCGAGAAGATATCCCTACGCGGCTGGCTCTTCCGTTTCGCCGCCTCCTCCTCTTTCTTTAAGCGCGCCTGCGCCTGCTCTGCGCGTTGTTGGAAGAGGAGAGTTTTGAGGGTATTGCGGGTTGGTCGAGAGCCGGTGGGGGTTGACTGGGTGGAGCTTGGTTGTGGCTGGCTGCTGGAGGGTGCGTTCGGCTGGGATGAAGGGGGATTGAGACTGGTGCGACGGAGGATGCCGGCTTTTGTTGTTGGGGTTGGCTTGGGGAGAGCCTGGTTTTCCTTGTCGGATTCTTGATCTGATTCGCTTTCGTCCGTGTCGGAGTCGGTTTCTTCGGCGGCTGGGTCGGGTTTGGAGGGGGTTTCTGTTGGTGGTGAGTTGGGTACGGCTGGGGTTGTGGTTTCTAGCTCGCGCTCTTCTTCTGTTTCTGGGACTATCTCCCCTTCTTTTTCTTCGGGTTTGTTGTCGTCTTCATTTTGGCTTTCTTCCTCTGTGGATTTGTCCTTCTCTCCCTTTTCCTCTGCCTTTGCCTCTTCCTCTTCGTCTTCGTCTTCCTCTTCCTCTTCGTCTTCATCTTCGTCGTCGTCTTCCTCTTCCTCTTCAGCAGAGCCGGATTGTTGTTCTGAGTCCGAGCCCGGCTCGGGCACAGGCTTGGGTACAGGCTTGGGTACAGATACCTCAACTGCGGGAGACGATTCAATCAAGGAGTCAGGCTGGTTTGGTGCTGCATTGTCCTCTTCCTCAGAGCTCGAATCCTCTTCCGACACGGACTCTGCAGGTAAAGATGGTGGCTTCTCTTCTGAGGATGGTTTCTTGGGTTCTGGCTGTTTTGGGGTGCTTTCCTCCTCTTCGGAGTCAGACTGTTCTGACTCGGATTCAGAGAGTGGAGATGGTGGTCTCTCCTGGGATGGCTTCCTGGGCTCTGGCCGTTTTTCTGGACTGCTGTCAGCCTTAGGCGTGGGGATTTCGACGCTCCAATGTTTTTGGTCTCGGGCTTGTTCGCGTTCTGGAGACTTGCGACTGATCTGTGAGGACGGAAGGCTCTTCGGAACAAGCTTCTTGGAGTTTGGTCTCGGTGTGACGATTTCAACGTCCCAGGGCGCTTGGGATTTTCGATTCTGCGAACTGGCAGGATCTCGGGATAGCTTTCTTGTACCTGGAGTGCCATTCGGTGTCTGGGACTTGGGGCGTTGTGAGGGTGGTTGGTTAAACTCCTTGAGCTCGACAACCTCCCGGTGCAGCACCTTGAGATCGTTATGTGCGTTATTGTACCTCTCTCGCTGTCTTTTCCGGTTTGAGTTCTCGTTGTTCTTCATAATCTGCCATTTCTTTGTTGCCAACTTCAGTTTGCGAGTGTATTCAGACTTTTGATCCAGGTCGTTTGATTGGAGTTCCCTTTCGTACTCGTTTATCTCCGTGTTTATTCCACTGCTGAACTCCATTCCCTCCTCTTCCTTGTCTTCCGACTGGTTCTCTTCTTCATCTGACCGTTCTTCTGGCCCTGGGGGAGCTGGCTTAGAGCTAGAGTTGGTCCTATGCTTCTGCTCCTTATTAGTGGCCTGGAGCGTTGGCCTCGTAACACGGGCGGAGGTAGGAATGGCATGGTCTTCTCCTTCGGCAAAGGACACGGATCGGCGTTCTGGGCTCCTTTCGGCGGGCGAGTCTTTACGGAGAGCCGATTGGAGCAGTCTGACCTTATCTGCCGGCGTTTGTAGCTTGGCTGGGGTCGCGGGGTGCTGGTCAACCGAGGTGCGACGGATCGCAGGTGCGCTACTTGGGGAACCAGTTGTAGGCGACAGTCTTGCGTCTTTCGGTACGGTCTCGGATCGTGTAGAATCTTGAAAAAGATCAGCCATCAGGAATGGTTTCTTGCGAGGAGGACTCTTCGTAATACCCAGACCAAGGCCATGCGACAAGGCCGGTCTCTCTGTAAAGCTCAAACGTCGACCAAGCCCAGAGAAGGACGGCGCTCTATCAGCGTCGCGCTTGCGCGTCCCCAACGGACTGCTAACGGGGTTCCTATTGACGTTGTCGCCGTCGGCCTCAGTCGCCTGGCTCGATTGTTCCAAACGGGGTTGCTTTTTCGGCTCGAGCTCCTCGGGGCTCATCTTTCTCTTGAGCACTCGCGTTTCGGGCAGGCTATCCTCCATGTGGACGTCGTTGTCCGGGGCCGGCTCTTCTTCACTCTCACCTTCATCCGCAGATTCTTCTGCATTTGCGCGCCCATTGGCCTGCTCATCCTCGTCTTCCTCGCTCCCACTTTCCTCCTCTTCACTCTCATCAGTTTCACTTTCTGCATCGTCCTCACCATTCACCGCGACCGCCTGCGCATCAATCAAATTCTCCTTCTCACTTTCACTCTCCTCGCTCCCCTCTTCACTGTCCTCGTCACTCCCACTCCCACTACCAGTCTCACTGCCAGTCTCACTCTCCCTCGCCTCCTCAATCGTCTCAAACTTCCCGGTAAACCTCTCCTCCCTACTCACCCCCCAATCCTGATCCACAGAAGGAAACCGAACAGGCGCATACGGCGCAGGCCTCTGCACGACCCTCACCGTGCCGACCTGATCATCCTCATTGCGCCTCGCACGCGCCTGATTCACCCACACATCGGCAACCGTCATATCCACATCCAAATCGACCGTGTCGCGATTATCGTCCAGCAACTTCTTGATATCGAGGGGTTCGGCATTGGGACGGAGCTTGGTCCATTTTGACCGGATCAGGCCGGCGAGCTGGCCGAGGGTGATTGCTTCTGGGTTGGGGAGCGCGAGGAGGAAGGACGCGGGCTTGGTTTCGGGTTCGGTTGGCTTCCTATTGGGGGTTGGGAATGGGCGCGAGAGTTGTTCGCGTGGGTAGACTTTTACGATTAGGCGGATGAAGACCATTTTGACTCTTCTCCCTCCCTCGCTCTGTCTCTCTCTCTCTCTCTGTCTTTATTCGGTTCCGGGTGTCGGTGAGGTTGAGGTTGGGATTGAGTTCGGAATGGGTGTTGTTGAGATTGGATGATGCAGGTTGGCCCGCCCAAGTCGATGAGGTGAAAAGTTGGTTAACACGGATCGAACGCCCGGGGCGACTGGTGATGGGGTTTTCTGGTGTTGGGTATCGAATCCACGGTGTTTCTGGTCGGTGACCCTTGGAATTGTGTTATCGGAGACTCTTCACTTCGCAGGGCGGGTCCTTCCTCCCCGGGAAAGAATGGTGAAGGTGGTTTGCAGCAGGAAAATCGGATGCACGGGAGAGAGTTAGAGTTCCCGATTTTTTAGTGTTTGGTTGGCGGACACCGCCCTGCCGGGGGGGGGGACCGGTTCGGCCCTTGGGGCCGGGGCGGCCTACTACGTAGTAGTGGCGCCTGGGGGGTTGACCGTTTGATGCGCTTTTTGAGCAGGTTCTTGGCGGTTTTTGCGGCTTATCTCGGAAGATCCATGATGGGCCTCTTTGCCTCTGTGATTTTACCAGAGCCCTTCCCTGTATCCCTAGATATGGCGGGTGTAACCCGTGATCTTTTACGGAAGTCTATACATTCTGGGCCATTATCGGGGCCCCCGCCGCCTGGGCGGAAAAGCATGGAAACGTTGTTGTGATAGGTCTATTCAATGCAGCCGGAACCAACAATACTTTGTTTCGAATCGTGGAGAAGATTACCTCATAACGTTAAATAAAACTATCCGATCGCCAGATAATTATGGCACATTGGCGCCATCCGATTCCTTCTCGCCGCCCGCAGTGACCCAGCCCTCCGGCGGCCTCTCCACGGAGAAGTTCCATCCAAACTGGTCTTCGATCTTGCCCGCCTGGATCCCCTTTAGTGTCTGCAGGAGCTTAGCACACACCTCTCCACCGCTCTCCCCGTCAGCGCCAGCCTCGTATGTAAGGCGATCGCCCCGCGACCGCATGGTAATGCTCCGGATCGGCACGAGGGCAGCCGCCGTGCCGCAAGCAATGACCTCTTTGAACTCCTTCAGCTCCTCATAGGGAACGCGGCGTCTCTCCGATTTAAATCCGAACACGCGCTCTCCAATCTCCAACACCGACGAGGCCGTCACCGAGTCGATTACATTCTTACTATCCGGCTGCACCAGCGTCACAGCGCCCGAGGCATCCTTCCGCACGCCGATAAACGCCGAGGTCGAGAATTCATCAATCTCGGACCTCGTGCGGCTGTCCAGATGAAGTGTGATGCCGAATCCCTCGCTGTGTGCCCGTCCACTGTGCCGCAGGACCGGCGCGTAGTTTCCACCCACCTTGGCTGATCCCGTGCCCTCTGGAGCAGAGCGATCAAAGTCCTCCAGGATCAGGGCATCCACGGCATGTACTCCGTGATACACACCGGTCGGCATAACAAAGACCACAAAGGTATACTCGTCGGGAGGAGAGAGACCCAGCTGCGCAGAAGAGCCGAAGACCAATGGCCGGACATACATCGCAGCGCCGGTTTCATGGGGCGGCACGAACTCCGCATTGGCCGCGACGGCGAGCTTCACACTCTCCACGAAGAGGTCCTCCGGGATAGGCGGGACGGAGATGAATTCAGCGGAGTGACGCATGCGCACGGCGTTGCGATCAGGGCGGAAGACGCTGATGGAGCCGTCCGGGCGGCGGAAGGCCTTGAGACCTTCGTAGGCTTGTTGACCGTAGTTGAGGCCGGGGGCCATGCCGTGGATGGGCAGGTAGGGCGAGGTGACGAATTTGGGAGCGCTCCATTTGCCGCCTTGGCTGTGAGAGAAGTGGCATTCGACGTGGCCGTTTACTGTAGGAGGGTTGGAGTTAGTGGGGAGCTCACTTTCCTTCGCGGGACATAGATGGAGGGGTAGCGCATACCGTCACGGACTTTAAAGCCGACATTGTTCCAGTCAATGGAACTGACGGGGGGAGGAGGGAAGGTGGAGGATGCCATTGTTCCACTTGGCGTTCAAGCTATGAAGGAATTGAGGTTATTGAGAAAGTGAACGTGCGGGGGAAGAAGAAGAAGAACAAGAAGAAGAGAAAATAAGCTGATGATTCATGCTTGGGTAAAGGTGGGATGGCTGCCGAAAACAGTCTAGCGCGGGAATCAGGTAGAGAGCACGGCATTCCATTCAGGAATCAGGTATCAACACTGCTGAGTGCACGAATACGACAAATGGTTACGCCAGACCAACCTGTTGACCAATTGATCTGGAATTCGCATGGTGTTTCCCTGCAATGGCACACCGTGGTTTGTGATGCGCCATGGAACGTCCTCGTATCGGCTGACGTCAGTTTCAACTACTGGACCTCTTCGCCATGACTCGGTGCGATTATAACAACCGCCTTTGGGACAGATGAAAACAATCCCCACTTCCTCTCACATAGTGAAAATGGGGTATGGGACTACTAGGCTATTTGGAGTTTTCCCCCACATTGCAGCTAGGGCGCACTTTAGTCCGATCGACTATAACAGAGTGACGAATCATCGCGTTTATCTCCTTGGCGAGCGGGCATAGTGTATAAGCTTACCATGACTGAACGTATGACCTCCGGCGAAACACAACCGTGAACTGTTCAAAATACACCGATTGGGTGTATTCATTTCTTACGGTTCAGATTTACTAAGAGACAAAACCCTCCTACGCACAGAGACTCGGTTGAAATACGATAACCCGATAAGAATGGAGTTGTTATCGTTGTATGTACAACCAGACGAGCTATGACCTGAACCGTGCTGTACGCTGCTGAAACACCCACACATCCACCTCGCCTTTGAAATCCACACCGCCAATACTGTCATAACATTCTTCGTTCTATTTCTTTTCACCATCATCAGTCTTAACCCAGGCACCACCTGTTCCCAATGCAGTCGACAAATTCAGCAATTCATCATACGAGGGATAAGTGGACTTATCATCCAATATGTTCACCAACCTGCCCACGTCGACATACTTCTCCACCCAAGACAGTGAGACAACAGTGTGTACACGGTTAACAAACGGCTCTTCAGACGCCTGAAGCACCTGGAATTCAGGGTCGCTGTTGACCCTGTTGAGCTCGGCAAAGTTGCGAAAATAGAACTCGATCGTCACGTCGTGGTCCTGCCAGAGTCAGCTTCATTACCGAAGGGAAGAAAGAAGAATGCACACATCAATCACCCAGCCACGGTTATTGCGGCGGTTCATATCGTCCACGAAGGAGCGATAGGAGGGTGGCGAGTAACACTGCCATGATCAGCACGGAGCCTATCGCAATTACAGGGTGCATAATTATCTACCTGCTGGTACATGAGAATACCATGCTTTGCATGCAGTTTGGCTGCTTTGACCACGTACTCCCTCGCGAAATCATGTCCTTCGCTTCCTTGACGCTCTTGGCCTTTGTATAGTTTGATGGTCAAGCGTAGGAGGCGTGGGGTTTGCTTTGAAGATGACATTGTGCCGGATTAGTTGTGTGAGTATTCGTGGATCGAGGTTGGGGATAGGGAGTCTGTCTTGCTACTTAAGGCGAATGAAAGCACGGAGTTAACGGAGAATATATGCTTAACTCAGTTGCACCTCGGAGATACCTACCTTGATACTTGCTAATGAGAATACATGGATTGTAGCTTGAGGTTATTAATGCCGAACCGACGTTCGGAGTTCGGAGTGCCTCTATAAGGGGGCAAGATTCGCAAAGTATGTCAGCCGTCAACTGCTACACCCAACAAACACAACCGTGCCTTATCCATCAATAGTACTAGGTGAAATGAGCATGCCCTTGATCGAAATCCTTAGCTTAACACTAACTTCATCTCATAGATAGACGCGAGACAGTCAGCTTATTTGAGGCTCTACAGGCAATCAGATGCGTGGCGTGCCATGTCACCCCCATCCGCATTGCCATAAGTCTTGAGATACGGGAGGATCCCGAGCTTGGCTTATGCTAGATGGGCTAAATTGAAGACGCTGCTAACGCAATAGATGCGTCTTATTTCAATTATGCAAGAGCGTTCTGACTCTGTTGTAAGCCAGTCCTTCCACCTTTATATTACTTGACACATCGCGATAGTAGTTCATCGGATGTGATCCTTGATACGCATTGCTGAAGACTGTGCTTCGGGAAAGCGTGCGAGACCTTGGACATCCTCTGGGGCAAAGGCTGGTGTTCTCACTAATGAGTTGGCGCAGCCGAGGGACTAGGATATGGTTAGTAATTGTTCACTATTGACAGGGAAGCACAAGCTAAGAATGTATTTTAGTGCTCGATACTTGCGTTCTTATCTGCTCATTCTAACGCCATGGCACGTCGATCGAGAATACCTTTGGTTAGGAAGATTTAAGGATATAAAGATTATGCAGTGTTGGAAAGCTGATTTAGTGAACGAATATTTCACGTGGTGGAGCTCATCCAGTATCAGGATTTCTCTGAATCTGTTGGACTAATTTCTGACCCTTCGCGGCTGGGACCCCTGGAAGTGGATAGACCAGGCTGCTGCACGAATCATCAATCACCACGAGCACGAACTACTACTGGTACAGGCAGCAACATTGACAAGCAACGGTAGAATTGTGATAGCGATGTGATGGCCAATCGCGAGGTCAGCCTGCAAGGCTCTGTATGCAAGGGTCCGCAGAGGTAGCAATGCGGTGGCCAATAGTTACTCATATTTTCGAAGGCCAAATTGATCCCAACTCTTAGCGCGTGGTAAGCCGCCATTAATTCTCTATCCTATATGCCTCTAGCCTCCAAGTCCTCGACAGGTTATTTAAGAGAAGCAACATACGTAGAAGCGCACACTAAAACATGAAGCAGAATACATCGCCAACTTTCTGTATACTCTCATGCTCTCTCTACTATCAATCACCATGCTTCTGAACCCGTTCCGACCATGCGAGGGCTCGCCAGCCTTCCAAGAGGAATATCGGGGCAGCTACGTACCAAAGGTGATCGACACAGGAGATGGTCTCCAGGTTGTGGCGCCGGATACTCCATATGTGGCAGCGGCCGGTCCAGACAAGTTATACTTCATCGACACCCGGTTCGATCCTGAGACTGCAGAGAATATAAAGAAACATATTGAGAAGGCAACTGTGCCGAGCCCGGAGGAATACGTCGCCATAGACGAGGTTTTAGCTACGGCGGAAATCAAAAACTCGGTGACCGGCGAAACGACTTTCGTGTTTGACCCGCCTTATGCCAAGGTGTCGTTTGCGAGGGGAATGAACAGGCACAACCCGGAGCTCAAGCTGCCTGAGTATGAGCCCGCTGGCGATTGGTTGGTGACCTACGACCTGGACAGTATACTTGCGACGCGAGGCTGATCTGTTTTGCTACTTTTTGGGCTGTTCTACCCACCGGGGCTGCATAGGGCGGACAAATGGCAACTGGCGGATCTGCTACCATTAGATATCAGTTCTGGTAAAGCATAGTCCTAAACCCTGAATGTCGGGTTGCACTAAGCCGTACCCATATGCACTATGCAACTAGTATCACCCAGTACGTTTAGGGAAATTAGTAATTCTACCTACGTGTGTCACAGCAGCGCCTTACTGAAACTATTGATGCCATACGCGATGTCCTATTTATGGATGTAGTTCCTGTCACGCATGAGTTTGGATATTGACAGACGAGTCAAAAATCATACTAGTAGGCCTTTTGCTATTTCTCCTGTGGAGTTTACGGAATCGGGAATTTTAACCTCCCTATTGATTCTTGAGAGAGAGAACCCTCCTCAAATCATATTCAGTACGCATAGAAACTGTTTCAGTCTACACATGCCTTCTTGTGATATAAAAATACATAGGGATGGCAATGCAAGAGAATATATACCACCGTATAGAAACTAGAAATCAACCACTGTCAAGGCCCTTAGTTAGCTCTTTCCAAGTTATGAGCTGGTGGAAGAGGTGAAATACCTTTAGAAGCTATAAGAAGAGGAATCTTTTCAAGAAATTGCTTATCAGGGAGTTTGGATCCATTGTCACGTCACTGGAAAGGGGATTCAGTGCGTTCTTCACAGTTCGGAGATACTGACTACATTGAGGTCAGCCATGGAACAATCAGCGATTATCCAATGAAGAGTGATATGCCTCTTTCCATTCCCCCATTCCCTGGGTATACAAGAATAATATACAACGCTAGGAAGATCGGGCCTTATTATTCTGTAATGGAGGACAACACATCATTTCATTAAGGTGAATACGACTTCAGACTTTCCTTAACAGTTCCATATACAGGTCAGACGGTCTATACTGATTAGAGTGAGAGAATACTCTAGACCCAGTACCTATTAACAGTTCTCTATCACTTGTATCTACAGCTTCTTTGCCTCCGTCCATTACCCTTGGTTTTAATATCTTACTCGCTGATTACACCAAAACCAACCTACGATTCTAGAACCTTTCACTTACTAGCCTAATAGGACCATGTATGTATAATGCCTATCTCATACAATCATATACCACGCTACGCACATCTTTCTCCAAGATGAATCCAAATCAAATCTCACACTGTTCTGGAGTGACAATTCCATATAAAACCATCGTTTTAACATTCCCCACATTTCTCCTCTCGCATCCAGCAACGTATGTAATAGTCATAGAGAATGCATATCTAGCGAGATGCAATCCCTAAATCAAGTCCAGCAAGTCCCAGAGCCAGGTCCCGGCTGGCACTGCATGCGTCCACCTTTGCAAGACCAGCAGCCATAGTTCCCCTGGCATTGGCATTTCCCAGGATCACAATCCGCATGGGGTGGGGTAATGCCACCGCTGCACTGAAGGGAGAAGTCCTGAAGATGTCAAGTGAGATTAGCTCCTACATTCATAGGGAAAGTATACGTACGACTCCTTCGCCGTTGTAGGTGAATTCGCCACTGGTGACGGTGTTTGTGGCGGCGCTGTTGGACATGGGCACGGCGGATACGCCAGCGAGGGCTGTGAGAGTGAGGATACTGGTCAGGAGCTTCATTTTGCAGAGAGCCGAAAAGGAGATGGTAAGTCTTGTGTATTGGCTGGATTGGGAGGGAGTCTTGGAGAGACGGGGTAATGAGGATGAGAAGTGTTTCTTGTTTTGGTTGACTTTTAAGGGGAGTTTGAGGCCCTTTTATATCTTTCAGTCTGGTCTTAACTGCCCACATTTGTTGGTAGAATGTCTAACGGTGGAGGTGGGGGAGGGAAGTTTCGATTCTGGTGACTGGGGCCATGTCGGACAGAAAGATATCCTTGAGTCAATTTGGGAGAACCTTGTCCTCCTGAGAGGGGATTATGCATCTCCCTGTCCGTATGGTACCATTGGGATGAGAGTAACCAATGATGATAGCCCCAAGGCCATCTGCACTCTGGCCAGGAAGCATTCAAACCATGGCAGCAACATTCGTCGAGACTGGCACGCATGTCCGCAGTGCGTAGAGAACGAAACCATCGTTACTTGTGATATTGTAGTGCCATTTTCAGTGGGATATAGGCCTGAAGTACTATACTATGACCCAGACCTGTTAGCAGAGAAACCTACAGCTATGATGGTTGCAAGAATTGCGTACTTAACCCTCATTCAGGACCTGCCATGTTACTATCGAGCGAACTTGAAATTTCGCAGTCCATGAAGCTGTCCTGCCATGTCTGTGATGGATTGCAACAGGCGCATACATCTACTGAGGGGTACAAGTCCCACAAAAGGAACAATGTGCATGGGCCACGACACAACCAAGCACATACATATTGACGCTGCAATAGGCTGTAATCGGGCAAACACAGGTAGCTTTCAGGTGCTTACAAGCCCGGAGCTCGGCTTGCCTTCCAATATCACTGTGGCGCGAACATTAATGTCGATCTTATAGACTAGTATGCAGTATGGGTTGATGCATTAGCGATCACAAATCAAAGCCCGAAAACTAGCGCCTTGACGACTCCGCCAAGTTCGTGCCTCACCAGTAATACCGGCACAAAGGGAGAGGGAGATGACGGCAACATTTGAAGTGTATCCCGAATAATCTAGATGCAGTTGTCTTTACCATCTCGACGACCTCGGAAGTGGAACCCACTCACATCGCCGTTTGAGTGGGGTACGAGCATCCAGGATGCACATCTTAGTGTCAACCGATGTCTTTCCTTTTCTATTAGCTGCATTAGTACACGAAAACTAGGCAGTGTCTGTCAAGGGATACGTAGGGAATATTGAGTTAATTCCCTTCATCCGGTCCGCCCCCGGGTTGTCGTCACTATGGGCTTAAAGGCGTGACTGTCCAGAAAAGCTTAGCATTATCTGGTTACACATCTTACTCATGTATCTCGAAGAATCTCTATGTCCACACTGACCCATTAAGTAGTCAAGAGGACGACTCGGAAGGGGGCCAACAGGGGTAAGTGGATCAGCACTGCCAGGACCCCGGAAATGCTGACAACAAGATGTATTCCCCTGTCGTCTTTGCCTGCTCCTCCGACTTTTTCCACCAGGTGGAGTGACTGGGTAACAAATCAGTGTAGATGCATCTGCGAAACGGGGTCACCCCTGCAGTGACAATGAGACGTGGATCGCGATAATTGCCTCCAGGCTATCGCTTCCTAGTCACTAGGAAGGGGAGAGCATTGTGAACCCACCTAACGGTACAGCTGTCCCAGGAAAATAATTGCTATAGGGGATAATCGGCCAAGTTAAGTGGTGTTGATTGTTGTGGCCCATTGTCAAGGTAGGTATACCGAGTGTGAATATTTATATATTTTGACAGGATTTTAGTTGACGGCAAACTCGGATGCATGATTATATATTGCGGTGGGTTCGCAGGACGATGAATCGGAGGAGGATACAGTACAACAGATGTTGGAATTTCATGCTTCTGTGAAGGGATTGAGAAGGCTATAGGAAGCTATGGACAACGTAACAGCAGCTCTAGACATCATGCAATTCGAAGATTTGCCCTGCGCTGCTAGGGATTGAGTGGCAAGGCAAGGAAAGTCTTTGGGGAATATACGTTGAGCGAGCCGACTATGACAGAGTTATCCAAGCTTGCTGTGACAGAGACGAGATGGATGTTACAGTGTATACGGACTAACAAATTTGTCTATTTGTGTATATAAGAATCCGTTCATGGGAGCGGGAGCATCATACTGGCATCGGAAAGCATCATATTCTATCTGAAAGTTTTTCCGGACTCATAACTCGTAAAGAATGACTTAGTGAATATACATGGTAGCAGATATTAATATCCCTCAAACAACCATTACCCCTTCTAGCAGCATCTGTATCGGACGCATCCAATTCATGTGCGTCGTGCTCAATACTCCAAGAGCACAACATCTGAGCCTACAACCACCATACCTAAGTACAGTGGATCTCGCCACCCTCATGGGTGTGACAGTTCTACAGCACATCAGCCAACACCCCCAACAAGAAAGACAAGAATTAAACTCACGTCAGGCAGATCATCCGCAGAATCATCCGCAGCCTCTTCACTGTCGTCATACTCACCCACACACCCAACGCCCGGCGCAGCAATATCGTACGCATAAGCCTCAAGCGCAAAATACTGCAACGTCTCCGAGTCGCGAGTCGCGGTGGTCTTGTTTCCAGCCCCAAGCTCAATCACCTCGCCGTACCCGTCGGCAAAATGCTCAACCCAGTTCTGTCCAATAGGAGGCATATGGAAGAGTCTGTGCAGCAGATCCGCCGCCCAGAAGGTGTTGGTCTCGGACCCGGCAATCGTGTATCCGAGGGAACACATGGAGGTCAGCGAGCGGCGGGTCTCGTAGCTTAGATCGCAGATGACGGTTTCAGCGGTGCCGTTTTCGCCACGCCAGTGGCCTGCCCAGCCTGTTTTATTCGTCGTGTTAGTATAATGGATGGGACATGGGAGACCGGTTTGGTGGACCCGGTCAGATGGGAGGTAGGGAGGGAGGACGAACCTTCATTATCACAGTTGCCATCGGGGTTATCACATCGGAATAGTACACTGCCCTTGTCGGCGTTGCTGACGATGTCGTAAGCACCGATGGCTTCGAAGGAGGGTCTGTTGCCGAAGTATTTGCGGTAGATGGTGCTCTCGTTGCCCCAACGGAGGATGTGAGCTTTGGCGTGGTCGGCTAGGACGATGGTCTCGTTGAGGCCGGCTTCAATCTGTCGACGCTGGGTCGCATTACAGCTTTGGTGGATTGGGTATTGGGTTGTTGCACCGGCATCCCAGGGGGCAGGGGCATGGGGGGTGGAGTTTTGCTCGCGAGTGGCGAGGGTGATGGGGGCCGGGATGGCCGCAACGGTGGATAAGAGGAGGAAGGGGATGAGGGCTACCATTTTGGCTATGGCTGGATAGGTACTTGAGAAGCTTTTGAGTCTATGGTTCTACATGACCAGGGTTGTAGATGGGCTTTTATACTGCGGTTTCTGGATCCGGAGTGCTTGTCTCTTCTTGTCGTGGCTGTTGCCAAGTACTTTGACGGATCGTATTCAGAGTTTTCGGTACATCTGGAAGCGATTGTGGAGGAGTATCCTAATTTCCATATCTTGTGCCAAGCAGGACCTTGCGGCTGAGCTTGATATCATTCTGAAAGATCATTGTAGGTGAAGGCAAGGCTTCGTATTGTGATTATGGAATCATGACTGGAAGTACAGCGAAGCATCGTACGATGGCAGACGTCTGTAGGGAATACTAGGAGGAATCTGTCAAGCATCTCCTGACATGCACAGGATGCATCATCCCACGTGTTTACTCAACCTGCACATACAACATGTCGTGATCGGATATCAGCATGAACCACGATGCCAAGACATCGTGGGCATGGAAGGGGCGGCGGCCCATGCCAAGGTCTTGGTAGAGGACCTTGGGGGAAACAAGCCGCCTTTATTCTGGACGGTCTTGTCTCGGATTGTCCAATATGATTCAATATAAAGGCGGGTATAATCATTGGAAGCTTCTTGGCATGGGAGACAGTCGTGCTTGGCACAGATACCTTGGGGGTTAGCCCGCGAGGCTTCTCGGCGGACGAGTAAATCTCTGTCAGAAGGCAATATTAGTAGCACGCCGTCATGTCGGAGAAATCCGACTTTGGCGCGGTTTTGCCAGTAGTCGAAATTACTGCCTACTAAGCGAGTCATTGCATAGGGCGACACCTTGTGAGAACGGAGGGATAAATAGTAGTTGATCAAGAACTGATTTCTCGGCTCATTATCCTCTCTGCAGTTGACGTTGAAATTGTGATACAGAGATCATGGTCAATATACTTCGGGGGTTGTTTGTGGCGTCTCTCGCCGCCAGCGTGGTGCATGCCCAGTCTTACTCGGGATGTCACTCACATGGCAGCGTGGAGTACTGTTATGGGGCTGATGGCGAAGAGACCCCTATCACCACACATGCACAGGCGACGGCCACGTCTGTGTCTGCTACGACGACTTCGTCGGCACAGTCATCTGCAGTGACGGGGTGTCATAACCACGGTGACGACGTCTACTGCATTAATGGCGAAGGAAACGAAGTGCAGGTGTCGTTGACCGGGACCCCAACTGGGGAGCTGCCCGCGCAGTATACCGGTTGCCACTCCCACGGCAGCTCACAGTGAGTATGCCCCGCGAGACCGGGTTTGATTGTATCTCACACACCATAGGTACTGCTTGGATGCAGACGGAAACGATGTCCAGATCCTGGAAGAGGGGGAAACCGGAAGCGAAAGCGACAGTAGTAGCGAGTCTAGCGGCGAGTCCAGCGGCGAACTAAACTGTCATTTCCATGCTGGTGTTGAGTATGTGTTTCGCAAAGCCATAAGACATGGTTATAACAACAAAAGCTAACAGAACTAGGCACTGCGTCGGCGCAGGCGAGTCGGAAGGTTCGAGCGAGAGATCCTGCGGTGTCCAGAGTCGCGATTATAACATGCCATTGCGGATTGGAACATTGTTTGTGGTGCTTGTTACAAGTGCCCTTGGTGTCTTCCTTCCGATGTTAATGGCGAAGCTTCCCTTTCCCACAATCAATACTGTGGCCTCAACTGTCATCAAGCAATTTGGTACTGGTGTGATTCTGTCCACCGCGTTCGTTCATGTGAGGCTGGCATTCTGAGAGCTTTCTGAACCACGCTAATCATGTTTAGCTATACACCCATGCCAACCTCATGTTCACGAACGAATGTCTCGGCGAGCTCGAATACGAAGCCACCACATCTGCCGTCGTGATGGCCGGTATCTTCCTTTCCTTCCTAACCGAATACATCGGCCATCGATTCATCGCAGCCCGCGGACATAAATCGGCCGCGGAATGCTGCGAGGACACACCGTCGAACAATGAGTCCGCAACTCCCAAGGAAAACACCGCACCACGGACGATGCAGCTCACCCAGCTAAGTCACAGCCACGGCGGTGATAATGCTAACACAAAACTGTCGGTGATGGTCATGGAGGCGGGTGTGATCTTCCACAGTATCCTGATCGGTCTGACGCTGGTTGTCGCGGGCGACTCCTTTTACAAGACCTTGCTGGTGGTTATTGTGTTCCACCAGTCTTCGAGGGTCTGGCGCTCGGAGCACGGATTGCGATGCTTCCGGGTCGTATCTTCCCCAGTAAAGCCGTGATGGCGGGGACCTTTGCACTGATTACGCCGATCGGAATGGCGATCGGAATGGGCGTGCTGCACTCGTTCAATGGCAACGAGCGAAGCACCCTGATCGCACTCGGAACACTGGACGCTTTGTCGGCTGGTATTCTGGTGTGGGTGGGTGTTGTGGATATGTGGGCGAGAGACTGGGTGATTGAAGGCGGCGAGATGCTGGATGCGCCCATGACTAGAGTGTTGGTGGGAGGCGTGGCCTTGATAGCCGGTATGGTCCTGATGGGCGTGCTGGGCAAGTGGGCCTAATCGTTAAAATACTATTGATTGCTGTATATAGACTACGACTGCGATGGAAAATATCGGGAATTTACGAGCGACATTGGTTCTCATTTACTGTGGCAGGTTCATTTAGGGCCTACAATACACGTGATGGTAAATAGACTGACAACGATAGTCCAACAGCACGATGTAACGCTTAGACAGTGAGTGATTTCTCTGTCCGCTACTAGCGAACCGGCTAAATTGTCGTAGTGACTCACGGCCGAGGTTCATTATTACTTAAACGGGTGCCCGGCCCCCTTGGCGCCGTTCTTATCAACAGCCCTTTAGCCCCTAACGTAAACATGCCGTGATCTCTCACCAAGCTAATTCTTAGGTTTTATGGTACAGCTGAATCGATCCCACTATGGCGAACAATATTGACATCCACTACGCTACCGAGTCTGAGGCTGCCGCCCTTGGCGGTATCAATATAGCCAGTTTTAGACATCAACAAATGTGGCTAAATGCTCTGCCGGGGATCGAGCCCGAGATCTGTATACCGATGAAACAGGCTCGCTGTCTTGAGAAGCTCGCGTCCCCTGAGATTCATGTCTTCTCTGCGGTGGATACCAGTGTCGATCGGATAGTGGGGTATGCCCGCTGGACGGTTCCCTGGGAGGAAAATCAAGTCGAGTTATCTGAGGAGGGCAGAGCGATGGTGGCGAATGCAGCAAGTCTAAGACCAAAGGAGATGAGGGAAGATATCTGGGAAGCAGCTTTTAGGCGGATGAAAGAGAAAAGGGCCACTCACGTTAGGAAGGATGATATGAGTACGTGGGTTTCTGCCATTTGTCGCCTTGTGTTTCAATTCCCTTTCTTGGCTGCCTGGAGAACATTCCCCACATTACGTGAAGCTTGTCTGTCATGGTCTTACTAATGACCCCCGAAACGATAGTCCTGGATATACTAGCCATTTCCCCCGAGCACCAAGGCAAAGGGATCGGCAGCAAACTACTACAGTGGGGGACTCAACACGCTGATGCCCGCAACGCGCGCATCTATCTCGAGGCCACCATCGAGGGATACCCGCTCTACCGCAAGTACGGGTGGCATGAAATGGAGAGAATTGTGATCGATTATGCAGAGTACGGTGGCACCGGCCAGGCGGTGTTCGTGCTAATGATGCGAGACCCTCAGGGGACCGCCGTAACACAGGCTTGATGACGTTCCGCGGGCGTCGATGTCCACTACCTCGTCGCCAATCGGCCTGAGGCAGCCACAGGGTGCATGATAAGGGATCAGCTGACGGCCGATAACGGCAGAACCTGCCTAATCTCGCCTAGCGGCTTGGCCAGATGATCTTCACCGGGGGCGTTGATTGGCCAGGGTGGGATTTGTATGTACAGTCGCAGCATCCGCGTCGAACTGCCAGGAAGGGCTAAAGGCTGTGTGATAGCACTTATAAGACTACTGCTCATGCTCAGCAGTCAAGGGATAGAAAATCCAACAGTCTCAAGCCTGCCACCAGCTGCTCATCTGTATTGCATCTCCCCTCCGGCTCGTATCCGTCCTCCTATCGTCGTACAGTCCGTCCTTCTCTCCTGCGAGGCTCGTCGACCTTAGATGGCGCTGTCCTTGTTCCCCCTTCGCCGCCATTCGCACTCTTATACCATCGCGTTATCCCAGCCCATTCGCAGACACAGTAGGAATTGAATCTCAGCTGCTAGAACAGAGACCAAGACCTCCAATATGGCTCTCCAGATCGTCCCCATGACCAAAGAGGACATCCCTGAGGCCGTAGAATGCGTGCAAACGGCGTTTGCCGATGATCCGTATTTCCACTGGTTATTCGATTCTTCAGAAGTAAGTTTCGAATTACCGATCTATCTGTGTTTCTCCCGAAGCCCATCCATAGAGAAAAAGAAAAGAAAAGAAAAGCCGTGTATAGACCCTAAACGCATTTGATGAATAGTACAATATCCACCGGAACGCCGCCTCCCTCGCCGCCCATTTTCAATATGGTCTGAACTGCAACACCCCGATGTACGTCGCCAAGGTCCCGATCAGCGACAAGCATCCTTGCTCGGTCGTCGGCGTCAGCTGGTGGTTCTCCCCCCAGCCAGCCTCCAAGCCCGTCCCCTGGTCCGTCTGGGCCCAGGACTGGCTCCTTTCCTTCCGCCAGTTCCTCTTCAACGTCCGCTTTGGCGGACGAGGTGGCCTCAACCTCCACCGGTACAACATGTGGAAGGAGATGCAGCGGAAAACCCACGACGTAGTCTGGACCGACCCGCGCGGGTATTACTTCTGTAATGTCTTGGCTGTGAGCTCGGAGATGCGCGGGATGGGGCTGGGCCGGAAGCTGGTGGAGGTTGTCACGCAGCAGGCGGATCGTGATGGCATGCCATGTTATCTAGAGAGCTCGAAGGGAGTTCCGAATACCATTATTTACGAGAAACTGGGCTTTAACTTAGTCACCGAGATTGATTGTGTGGATGGGAACGATGCTTGCAAGGTGAGTTGGTCTGTTTTGCTTGTGGGTTATGCTAATTTTGTAGCTGTATTGTATGGTTCGGAAGCCTAAGACCAAGGCCTAAAACGGACTTTTTACCGGTTTTGCCCTATGAGATTACCCTCTGCAAAGGATCTCGTAATAAGCATTGGCTATCAATAAGCATCGGCTACACACTCGACTCGGGGCGGACTGGTTACTAGGGCTGCGGGGAGCGGTACGTACCTGTTCGCCGATGATATCCGATGGTAGATGATACATGAATTTCGCCCGAGCATTCCCGCCCGCCCAGATAACAGCCCCAATGTATGACACATTGTTTGCTCTGCCTAGATATATTCTTCAATCAATCACATTTGCTCATACACATATTTTGAATCGACTAGCTCTTCAGTCAGGCTTCTTCACCACAGTCAGTAGAGGCTCCAATGGGGACGAGTATCTGGATGGACTTGTCCAGTTTCCACCACCGCCCAACTTAACCGACGACGGGAGAATAGGTGAACAGAAAACTAGGAATGCAAGCATGTCGGGAGATATGATCTTAATTCATTTTCCTGGGGTGAAGGGTTGTGAGTTTGCTATACAGTCTAATATCTACATCCCGTCAGAGCTTGTGTTTCATCTCTAATGCGACAAAGTGGCTTTTTATATCTGTTTATGTGGCTGTGGTATAGTCCGTTATGATCAATCTTCACTTCTGGCTGGTTCACTAGAAACCACAGAATCCAAGATATCGTCATGTAGCTTACCGGGCTCCTCTGTTCCTTCTACTCCATCAATTGTGGGAGGTGCGATACCTTTCGAGAAGCTCGCGTATCTCATATCCTTCCTCTGTCTCTGTCGTTAGATCGATCAGCCTCCGGCCATCCGCCATCGGTCCAACCGAAGCTCCCCTTTCAATCAACATTCCACGCAATCTATGTGCGCGAATATCACTGCCTTTTGGAGAGGTGTCTCGTTGTGCGTGTCTTCCGCATCCAGCGCAGCCCCGGCATCAGTTAAAGCCTCCACACATTTTAACCATCCATGTTGAGCTGCCCTGTGGAGTGGCGTTTCGCCGTTACTGTTTTGTGCATCCACTGAGGCCCCTGCTTGAAGTAGAATCTCCGTACAGGCTGGCCTTTGGCTCTTTGCAGCGAACTGAAGGAGCCCCTTGTATAGCCACATCTGACTATAATACTCAGTGCAGGGGCCAGCTGCGTGGTGAAGTGGTGTGTCACCTCGTTCGTTCTTGGCGTTGACTGATGCCCCAGCTTCAATCAAGACGCAGACGCAATCCAAATGATTGTGGCTCACTGCAAAGTGGAGTGGAGTTGTAGTGTTTTCATACCGGCTGCCGTTCACTATAGCACCGTGATTGATCAGAAGCTCAATTGCAGCCACATACCCTTGCGCGGCCGCGACATTAAGATGCCTGGGCCCAGGGTCACCTTCTACATTTGCACCTCCCTCTAACAGTAACTTGATGGTTCTCTCTCGCTCAAATATCCGGGGCACGGAAAACCCTGCGCTAATGCACTTCCAAGCGGTGTAATTTCGTCACGCATGAAGCCCAGATGATGCACATCCGCCTTTAGCTGTAGCAATCTTTCTACAATTCTGGAATCTGCACGGCGTGCTGCCAAGTGTATAGCGTTGTAGTCTGTATCTACCTTGTCGTTCACTCCATGACCGTGCTCAATGATCTCCTGCACTATCTCGGGATCTTCGCTCAAAATAGCGGCAGAGAGTAGTGTCATTCTTGCATAATTGTAGGGCCCGTAAATGGTACGCTTCGTCAAATCCATTTTCTTCAAGATATTCATTCGGCGATGACGGGTAGCCAGAAAAACCGCCGTTTCACTACGGGGGAGTGTTGTCAATATGGGACGCCCGTGTACCTCTCTTCTAATTCTATAATGCCAGTGGGGATTGGCACCATTGTCCAGTAGCCTCACGGCGAGTTCGTCAAATCCTTTATATATGGCAAATTCAAGCCAGGCATGAAGTGCCGCTACATGAAGCCCATGCCAAAATATGGCATTTCCTGTTTCGAATGATTATAGAAGATGCACTCATTGCCGTGAATGCGAGGGGGGCCATTTGCCAAGCACGAACTCCTAGTTGCGTTGTACCGAGACCCATATATCCAGAATGGGCAAAGGATCTACATAAGCAAGGAGCGCATCCGAAGAAAACCGAAGAATACATCGTCAACCTTGGATCTGCCGTGAAGGATTAGCGCATGATTCCCCCCCACTAAAAACAATGAAGCTTCTCTCAGTAATTTTTCTCTATGCTGCTGCTGGGCTAACCAGTGCTGCCAGCTCATCAGGTTGTGGACAGCCCTTACCCCCAAACCAGAGCCCCGGCGGATCCAGCTACGGGGTCAGTTTCACCACATCAGATGGCACTCGGCGATTCTATCGCATCCACATTCCTTCTAACTACGACGCGAACAAACCTGCTCCGCTCATATTCTCATTTCACGGGCGTATTAGAACAGCCGAAAGCCAGGAGAAGCTGTCGCAATTCAGTAATGAAGATTGGAATCCAGATGCCATTGCTGTCTATCCGCAGGGGCTGAACGTACGTAATTATCACTCTAATACCCATTATCAGTGGGATAATTATACTAACATACATACATACATACAGAAAGAATGGCAAGGAGACCCACGCTCCAAAGATGTCGACGACGTAGCATTCACCATGGAAATGCTCGACAACTTTCAGGAAAAGTACTGTATTGATTCTACTCGTGTATATGCGGCAGGCAAATCCAACGGCGGCGGATTTACAAACCTGCTAGCCTGTGATCCAACGGCATCTACCCGAATTGCTGCCTTTGCTCCCGTCGCGGGCGCTTATTATCAGGATGTCTCTGAAGAAGACTGTCGCCCGACTACGGTGCCAATCAAGTGTTCTCCTGGTCGCGCCTCTATCCCCATACTTGAATTTCATGGTACGGCGGATAAGACAATTCCCTACGGAGGAGGTGGCCGGCACGGCGAATGTCTTCCTTCGATCCCGCACTTCGTTCGTGAATGGTCGAAGCGACTGGGGTACGGGCTGCATAACAAGACTACGGAGTTGTACAATGGTAATGTACAGAAATACCAGTATGGGAGTGGTGATGACCTTGGGATTGTTACTCATTACCGGGTTCATGGGCTGGGACATGACTGGCCAAGTGTGAAGCCGAATAGTGACAACCCCAATGGGACGTATCTGGATGCGACGCCAATTATTATGAAGTTCTTCAAACGGTGGACGTTGCCTGGGACCTCCGAGGAGAATTGAAATGATGCGGCATAAACCTTTCAAATAGTTCGCCTTGGTTTGAAGATGATCGGGGCGAGAGTCGAAAACGTCACAACACTGAGCTATATCGGCATGGGGGATAGGCCCTTATGATTATACAAGTGCTGAGACGTTTATTCTCATAATATAGCTTACATGAGCTTACTCGCCTACTATAGCTAGCCATACAGCATATGTGAAATGGCTGGCCGCACTGCCCAAAGGTATCCTACAGTCCGGGAAGTAAGAGAAACATATAGTAAAACCAATCTTCCCCTCAAGCAGAAGATAATGTGGCCGAAGTTATCTCTTCTGCTGTGTATTAGTGTAGATTTCCGCCAATAGAAGCCATTCGTTTAACCTGGTGTGTCTCAAAATGTTACCAGACGAAGAGCGATATAACTGTGGATCATGGACGTTCTGGACCCCTTTATCCGCGTCGAAACAGTGGATCCCCCGCGACAACACCCAAACCTGCTCGTTCAGTGATAGGTGGGTGTGGGTCGACACTGAGATATTTTTAGCATAGCTTCAACCGATCAATGCAGAATCGAATCGCTACCGGGACGCTTCTCAGCATGTTTCATTTTCGAGCATTGTGTCTTACTTTCTAGGGCTGAGCCGGGGTAACCCCTACGCTAAGCATCTCGCTTGGTGATCCGTGACAGGTAAGAATGGCTGGCTGGCTTTGAGCTCCTCGCGATCTATACAAGTGTGTGCTAAGTCAGGGAGTGTCTCACCTTACTCCTCAATTGCACGGGTTCGAACTGTGGCAGGGTGGCTTAGCAGGTTATAGTAATATAGTCACAGAATTATAGGAAGCTGGGTAAAAATGCTAGAATGGGTGTAATGCATACTACATACAGCACTCACGTCTAAACGATACTTTCGAGCACTTTGGGTGCTTGTTAGCCATTCAAGAGCCTGGGTATTACATCCATGATTATAGCACTAGGGTCTATATATGGCAATTGTAGCGAACCTAGCCATGTGCAGGTCGCCACACGGCTGAGAAAAGGTAAGATTGGTGGGTTTAACTAATCTGCTAGCAAGACCTGGCGTTTCAGAGAGGCACTAGAAAATTAGAGTCCAGATAGCCCCATGGTTTCGTTGCTCAAAGCGCGCGGTGAACACATGGCATGGTGCTCCATATCTGAATCCATATAGCCAATCTTGATGTCGAACGGTTTCTCCCGATAAACGTGCCACTATAGTTCCGCAGACTTTCTACGATGATACAATGGCAACGTGATATGACATTGCATGAGTGTGGATGTGGTTCTGCAGTCTGTGATAATACGCACCTGAAACCCCAAAGGATATAGCTGGAACATGTTACAGTGGCATCAAACCATATCATAAAATAAAGATAAACATTTTGGGTAAGACTCAGTGTATCATACGTATCTTCTCCTAAAGGGGGGCATCCCCCGTATATCAGACAAATTTGAGCATCTAGAAATGAATGCTTTCCCTTGAGTTCTCCTTGGTTGGGTTTCACCGGGCAACTCGGGGCCCATACCTTAGCGCACCTAAGACAGAGAAGATTTCAAGTGCCATATTGCACGATCAGTAACACGCCGTGCGGTATGGCGTTCCATATACTCTGTCATGGTAAAATGGTTGGTGTGGGCTAGCAATACCCATGCATTGTTTGTATTTGAATGGGCACTTGCTACAAAATATCAAATACAGGCATAGCCCAGCTTGAGCCTACTACTTGTGTATCGGTTGTCGAGCATATATGCTTCTCCAAAGACCAATGATAGTTGTAAGAATAAGCGAAGATAGCTGAAACATAACGATTATGCTATAGCTTTCGACGGAAAATGCGTTCCGTATTTCGTCCAAACACGATGTCTTATATGCGGAGTCCCAACCATGTGGGAATAGATCCAGAATCGAACACCAATCTTGGTGTTAGTTTGCTCGGTGATTCCCGCTTGCTCCCAATTCCTGAAGGTCAGCCACACCAGAGAATTCGATATATGATCAAATATATACAAGTAAGAATAACGTCGAGTATGCTCGCTATGATGGTAGTTCATACAGAGCGCTCCAACAGTTTAAGGCCGTTCTCACCTCCGCAGAACCATTTTGTTGATTCATGAAACCATATAAAGCCAATTGATTCGCATTTGCCATCGTTACCTCAGTGCGAAGGGTATGCTGGAGAGAAATAATATCCTTGTGACGATTATTCCATAGCCCATGGACAGCCTTTTCCGAGTTCTCCAGCCTTCCCCATCCGACGCCCTAACCGACCCGAAGCTAAAATAGGTGCATGCGAAGTGGGTGCTCAGCTCGCCGCTGTCTTAAATCAGCGTGGAAACGCTTTCTAAAATGGGATACCCACATCCTGATTGAAGACTTCGGCTCGAGATACCGGGGGTTCTTCTGGGGCGTGCCATTAGATTAGAGCCTATGAAGTAAGTCGCTTCATAATAAGACATGGGGTGGGATTAGCTGGCATCTAGCGGTTTTGCGGATAGCCTGGCATAGGCGTTGTCTTGGATATAAAGTCACCGTCATACCGCAACCCCAATTAGTCTTTCGAAGCGGGCGTATCATACGTTGGCAAATTCAAAAGATGAGGTGGTTGAAGCAGACGTACGATTCGATAAACAGCGAAGACATCGAGGAGAACACGGCGGAGGAAATCAGAGACTTTCTTACCGCGAAAAAAGACAGAGATGCTGCTGCTCCCGACCGGCATCCTGCTTATTCTTCAACTAACCAACCTCTGACACTACAAGGGAGTGAATCCCCCGTGCAGTGTAAGTAACTTGCGAGATTAGGTTTTCATATGGGTTTGTCAAAGCCTAAGCATAGCTAACATCTGGTGCAGTTCATCATCCCAGTCCGAAACCCAAGGAGCTCCCTAAGGTCACATCCCTCCTCGAGTCATTCGACGAGCCCTCAATGACCCCCTATACCATTCCGAAGCCCCCTCCCGGTCGCAGTGCTGGTATACCCTGTATGGACACGCGCGATAGCTTGATGATGCAACGCCTAACAGACCAATTTTCTCCCCAAAGAGTTTTACAAGCTAGCGAAGTGGGAGAGACAACGACCCTGAAGAAACAGCTCGAGGACATATTCGGGCCTTTCGTGAACACTCTAAAATCATTCAAAGATATACCGGCAGAAGACTGGGTCAGGGCTGCGACATGGTGGGCGCTTAAGGGAAATGAACAAATGGAGGCGGTGGATTACCACAAGGGCGCAATGCCTGTAGTCAACAGAGATGCGGAAGCATCGCGGATGTCTATTCAGGGAGCCGTCAATCTGGCCAAAGCCTGGTGGATATGTCACTGCATCATACCTGAATTAGGTTGTGGTGAATCGCTAGCCGGTACTGGCCTTTGCCTTACACTGATAGACCAATACAGGTGTGCCCAGCGATACCTTGAAGGACTTACCTACACTATCTCCACCCTGCTTGAGACGAAACATGACCAGGTAACTGAGATCGATGTCGACAGAAGCCTGTGGATTATGTACCCGTCACGCAGCCCAAAAGAACGCGAGATCCTTTGTTTCGATCGATCTCAGCCGGCCGATACTATTCCCCCTTTAGCCTTCGGCGATACCGATACATTATTTTCTTACGGAAGCGAGTTTGTCAGTCTGATGTTGCTCACTGAGGAAGCCGATCGCCCATCGCCTTCCTTTGAGTGTGTGCTCTCGTTTATCCGCTTCCAATCGAATTGGGAGATCGTTGCTGTTCTCGCCAGCCAAACAGCAGCTGTTTACATTGAGATCCACTCAAGCCGGAAAAGGAACATATCATGGCATGATGTCTATTGGGATGCAACTCGTTCGGTGCTACAAATCATGCTTGACCCGCAGTACATCGCTCAGGTGCAGCTCACCGAGCAGAGCTTTAAGATGGTATGGCAGATTGCGCAGCAGATCATGCAGACCGAGTCTCTCCTAGTTGCGGGAGACCTCGAAACGCTCGTTTTCGAGGATACCGTGGGGTTCTGTCACTACGTAAGTCACGATAGGCCTAGCAGCTTCCCCTCAAGGCCTGTGGCACAATGTCAAGTTCGACTGTTTGAGAGGTTCGAAAGGGTCAAGGAAGGAACAATCGAACGCAGGGTGCATTGTGGATTTCGTCTTTTCGTCACTACTCCGCCACAGGCTAAGACGATCAGCAAAGCGTCTCACCACTTCTCTAACAACACCCCGTTGTTGTATGGTATTTACGAAGACGATAATGGATTCCCCGGCCTGCTGCTGCAGCTCCGAGAGGGATCCCATAGACTCTCTATTTCACTGACCTGCTATGACCGCCACGCGCGCAGCCTGTTGCATGCGCTACTATCGAGCGCTAGTCCTCAAGATCATGAGGCCAAGTCAGAGAAGTTTCCTATACGCTCCCTTGCGTTATCAGAACCTCCTGATCGTGACTTCGATATGCAAAGTATCCGACACCTCGAGGTCGGAGAAAGCATGGCGTGTGTGATCGAGGAAAAGGATGGAGTTGGTCGAAGCCCGTATGGCAACACTGTTTGGTCTGAGACGTTGAGGGTCATTATAGAGACTAGCTGGGGGTCGATTACAGACCGAATCAACCTAGGTTCGTCTTTCCATTTACAGACCCTGGTTGATTCACGCTAATACCACTGTAGCACCCTCACATCTCAGGATCGGTCTTTGCGTCCTCGACAACAAAGTGTTGAATATCCTGCGGTCTCCACAAAGCGACATGACCATTTGCATCAGACAAGATACCCAGAGCGACAAGTTGATGGAGAACTTGACCAAAGTGATAACGGCCATACAAGCAAAATTCACCCTACGGCGAATAGAGTTCAATTCCATCGAAGGTTCGTCCAGCTGATGTTATTTCTTCATCATGCAAGTGACTCACCGAAACTACCCCAATCTAGACCTCCACAAGTTCCAACAAGCAATAACGGGCTACAAAGTGCGCTTCGACCGGTAAGTTTTGCCCTCCCCAACCTCAAAGTACTCCACTGACAATGGAACAATAAAAAAGCGTAGCAAAGAGATTCATCATAAACCGCCCACGGAAGCTATTCGCCATCCGCAACCATTGGGAAGCTAACATTACGCGGGTACAGCTTGTGCAGCAAAAAGGTAAGTTCCAGTTGATTGCATTCTTTTACCAATCGCCACATGGAAACTGCATGAACTTCGAAGTCAGATGCACCGAGGACTTTCAGCCGATCAACAAAAATGATCTTTGGGGTCTTGTCATCAAGGATGCCAAGTTTGCTCTACCGGAAATTAAACCACACCTGCCGGGATTTGTGTGTCTAGATGAGCTGGATTATCCACTGGAGCATGACGATATCTCCATCATGTTCAATGATAAGGCTGGTGGGTTTGTCCTATTTATATCTATTGGGTTGGTGAGGCTAATGAGAGATTGCTGTACGCAGAGAGAGATGAGCTGCTTGCTTGTTTACCTGGGTATGGGGGTGAAGCTTAGCTGGTCAGGAAGCCTTGACTCAGCTCGGACAGAGGCAAATTATATGGAAGTTGTGTATAATGGTGAAGCCCTTGGATTTACAGTTCGTCGTGATTGGTGTATGAATTCACACTGAACCGATTTGCGCATTTTGATACATCGAAAGTTCAAGGTGTTTAACGCTTCCTGAATATCGCAATTCGCCCTGTCCCAATACAACTTTACCCAAGAGATGTATTGACATGCGTGTAGTCTTATTACTACACTTCATGTCCCATTTCCTTTATATAAAGATATCGTGGAACATCTTCTTGGTTGAAGTACAGTGGACATGACAGCCCACTTGATCCTGAACCTTTAGGTTAGCGCGCCGGCCTTTATGCCTCAGGCGAGAACGCTAACCTCGAAAGAGATCAGACTTGGCTGCCTGACAGCCTGAAAAAGTGGATGTTCCTAATCGGGAATAGTTCAGGGGTCACGGGTCCAAAGGATAGTTTCCCCTTTTGGGCCCGATATCAGGGGGGGCATCCATGAAGAGATTTGACATTGTACGTCAACCGCCTCCCCGGCTGTAAACAATTAAGAATTCAACTTTGGGTTTTTGGATACCTTCCCGGCCGGACCCAGAATCGGACGTCGCATATCATTAACCTCAAAGAGTAAACGATCTACTCGTCCTGGACCGTTAAGATCGCGAGAGAAAGATCGACTGTGCGGAACTGCGGATCCTCCATGAGTTTGTCGATCTTATCAAAACTTCCCCCTACAGAGCGCGGACACTCGACGAGGTAAGTATCTGCACACTTCTCGTGACTGTGCAGGCAGGAGGCCTCCCCTGGTATTCTACAACTCCAAACCGATACGATGGTGTCGAATGGCACCCGAAACAAGATGGCTACCAGAAAAGCGAAAAAGCAAATTACGAGTAATCGGGTAGTTGGCTGGTTTCAACATTTCTTCGTGATTGTGGTATCTTTGGACAAATCAAGAACACTATGCAGCCCCTCCATCCTCAGCCTTGGTTGTATCTAGTGGTTACAAGGCCAAATTCACTGAACTTTCCAACCCTCACATGCAGGTACCATTCTCGTTGGGGCTGCCGATGTCACCCTTGATGACGCAGAGCTTCGAGCAGCAGGGAGTTTGCGAGTCGCATGGCAGACCGTTGGGGGTGCATTGGTTCGGCACCGCAGCCACGGTAGCGACAAAGACAGAGAGAATGAGATAGGCGAGACGCATCTTGACCGGTAGATTAAATGTGATTTGAAGGACTGTAGGTCATTAGTCACCTGGAATGATCTGCGTCAATCAAAAGCTGTGCAAATACCTTGAAGGTTATGCTTTTTCGGCTTGACGCAAGGACAGTGTGAGTAAGTAGCTTGGATGTAGGAAAGCCTCTCGGGAGGGGGAGGCAGTCGATCCTTATATAGAGACTGGGTGGGCCTGTTCATTAATCCTCATTATTCCCTGGGTGTCAGATTTCAGTGACATTCCGTGGCCCACCTCCGGAGCCAGGAACGGCACTTGGGTGGATAGCTTGTAGCACTTACCTCTGTCGGGAGTAGACTGCTAACTATGCCGTAGGAGGATAGGAACAGGCCGCAGCACTAGGTTCGGCACTCCACCGTCTCATGGCCAATCCTCTTGAGCCATTTTCTTGGCCAGCACGGCTTTCAGCTGGGTGTGGGTATTGGACTCGCTTAGGGCCTAGTCCCGCGCTACTCCTGGAAGCACATCTTCGGCCGAGCCAGTGGCAGACACCAATGGTGGCATGGGTGGCTATACAGTCTCATATTATTAGAGCTCTCTTTACGGGCTCCAAGAGGTTAGAATAGCTAGTGGCGCAAGACCCCAGACCAGCATGCGTATTTCTTTCACTGCTTTGTCTCTCTCTCTTTGATGTTTCTTTGTCTCGCATCCTCTCTCAGCGCAAAGCCCGCTTACCAACTGCAATGCTTCAGTATGAAAGGTCCCAACACGCTCAGATATACATGTGAGACCTCATTACCTTCTTTTTTTTTTCTTTTTTTTTTTTTCCAGAGGTCTCGGCGTAATATTCTCCGACAATTTCCGGGGCTTGAACTTGTCGGCGTATGTACATACATACCGCTTAGCCCGTCATCGCAATGTCGGCACCTATTGAAAGTTTAAATCACTCGCTAAACATGCACCCCGATGGCCGGACAATATTAGCATTAACCTACGAGTCACTTTATCGTCTTAGTGGCGTCTGGATAAACTGACTGAGCCGAAGCGAAGACTCATAATATATGCGCAAACCCCTCTTTCAATCACTGTCGGCCCAAATTCTCCAACAGAATTGAGTATATCACGCACGAACTGTCGGATTGCTTAGAAGCCCTAGGTTGTGTTATTTAACATGCAACATATCTCTTGACCTCATGGATACCATGCGTCAATAGCTCTATTTGTTTCTACTGTTCACTTGTGTTGCATCAACCTACGGAGTAGCACAGGGCGAAGCATATGTACATTTTCATCCTGGAATCAAGGACGGATGGTAAGACATGTACTTATTCGCTGGTCCAACCCATGGAAGGCCTTGTCCAGAATTGGTGAACTGCTACATGTAAAGGGATAATTGTTCCGGAATGGATTATTTAGGGCCACAAGACATCAATCCCGTCTTGAACTGGTGTTCGAATGGGCTGGTGGGGGAATGAGACATTACTGACCAAAGAGCGCCGGCAGTCGGACCACTCAGTAGCGATATGATTGCGATCGACATTCACTTTTCCTTTACTTTTAGCCAAGCTTTTACTTCTTTCACCCAGCGTGGTGGTTCAGGCTCCTTTGTATGTGGTTGGCTAAGCTGCCAATTGTGGAGACCCAAGTCACTTTTAGCTAGTGTTCTAAATATATTAACGACAGCAATGCCTATTCACGTAGGGTAATGGATACTACCTGATAAGGGGCTGAATAAATTCAGGGTCTACTACGGAGTGCTCAGGAACAAGATCATAGTTCTTGAAGGGTATCCAGGAGTTGTCTTTGCTTTTGGTCTTCAGTTAAGGTGACATTCCCTTAACTGCTCGGTCCTCGGTCGCTCTCCTTTAGAACGTAGCCAACTTCTAAGATGCCTGATGTCCTTTGCAGTACCATGGGTATTCGGAAACACAAAATAAGGACAAGCATAGTTTGGTAAATCTCTAGTTTGCGGAGTGGCGCAATGACCTGTCTCAGAGGTTCTGAGATTAATCGTGGACACTTTGCTAGGATAGGATATACGGATATATATTTAGAGCCGAGCTTCGCCCGAATCCTGTACTGATCAAGTACATCAATTAACGTACTTCACTGTTCGCCGGGAACTTACCATTCAAACCACTTTGAACATAGATACTAAGTAATAGCAATAGGATACTAACCCTAATGGTACAAATGTCGACTGACATGCAACTCATCTGGCACGTGTCCGACCCCGACGCCGACCCCGACGCCGACTCTGGTTCCGATTCCGACTCTCCGATCCTCAACGACATCTGCGATCGCTCTTCCTTCCATGAGAAGTTATATCCTAGTTCAATATGAATCGACGGCAATCGTCAAGGCGTCATGCGTGCTTCCGATGTATTGAGTTGAAAGTCAAATGCTCTATACAAGACAATGATAAAGAGTGTCAACGGTGCTCTCGATTGGGCCGTCCCTGTGTTTTCCCCGGTACCCTGCTGAACAATCCAGGTAGAAAAAGCCGGATTGATGAACTTCAAGACCAGGTCAATGAGCTTCGCAATCAGCTAGCGCAAAGGGGAAGTTGATTCCTTGCCATTGGGAAGTATGTAGCGTTGTCTGACTGAAGCCACAGGACGAGAGGACTTGTGGACATGGCAGGTCTGGAGACGAGGTAGTGCCACAGGCTCTACGCCAATATAATTCGTCAATTGAACACACAACGTCCACCTCTCCGCGCCTTGACTTGGGCGAGCCCGGCGACTTGCTGACTATTGGCATCCTTACCTTGGCTCAGTGTAATCGACTCTTGGACAAGTTTCGCACGGTCAAAATGCCACAGTTTCCGTTTGTCATAATTCCAGACTCCATGAATGCAATCAGTATCCGCCGAGAATATCCTTTCCTATTCCTGGTTATCATGGTTGTCAGTACGGAAGGCCAACCGGCCTTACAGAAGACTTTGGACTATGAAGTCAAGCGAACTGTCAGTACTCGTATCATTATGAATAATGAACGGAACATAGATCTCCTGTTAGGTCTCCTTGTCTATACAGCGTGGTACCACTATCACTGGGAGTCAATGCTGCCGCACATGTATCTGTTCCTTCAACTCACCGTCACAATGGCTGCTGACCTTGGGCTTGATCGTGAACCGAATTTCACCATGCGGAACATTGCAGCCGGCTTAGGAAGGCCTACTAGCGCGCATCAGCTGAGCGAGGGCCATTCGGCCGCTGGGAAGAGGGCCCTCCTGGGTACCTTCTATTTGTGCTCGGTGTAAGGACTCATTCTATTGTTTACTCGAACCCGCTGACATTGCAACAAGGTCGTCGCTCTTTCGACAGCAGTTGTTCATGAAACATACCAATTGGATTAATCAATGCTGTGATGACTTGATGAAGAATCCTGAATTCCCATCTGATCAACTTCTGAAAAGATATATAGAGGTGCGACTGCTAGCACAAAAGAGCGCAGAGGTATTCAGTGGCAATTTCCACAGGCATACACATTCACCCTCAAATGGAGAAAGGAGATTAGAGGCTAGAATCCAGGAACTTAACAACGAATTTGGTTTATTTCAAGGTATCAAATATGAGGATAGAGAGCAAGGAAGCAACACCTGTGAGTTACTTGTTTCACTATATATTCAACCTTAAGAGGGTTCGTTGTCAGTTACTAATCGCATGTAAACAAAGGCGCTTATGTATTCGAAATGAACGTCAAACCAGTTATCGTTCTTGGACAAATAGTCTACCACAGGAATGGCGCGTTCCTTCTCGATGAAATGGACCAGCTTGACGACCTCATTTCATCAGCAGAGAGCTTCATTTCCTCCTTTCTTGAGACCTTACCTGAAATTGCAATCCACCTCCCTCTATCCTTCTATACCTATCTCTGGTATGCGTTGTTAGTACTTTCAAAGGTCCTTTTGTTGTCCGACCTTGGGTGGGAAAGGACAACTGGGTTGGGGCAAAGAATTCACGGAGTCGCGCTGGCGGCAATCGAAAAGCATGGAGAACTCTCACGTGGGAACGATGTGTGGGCGAATAGCAAGAGGGTCATAGGAAGCATGATATCATGGCTGGAAAAGCATCAAGATCTGGGAGGGACAGAGCAGAGAGTGCGAAAATGTCCGATCGCAACGATGACCCACTCTACAGTTGACAACGAGAATACACACTACCCTCCGGCTTCTGCTAGTTCGGATTCGAACGAACGAGGAAGAGAATTCGCCTTCCCTACACAGCACCTTGATCACATGGTGACCGATTTTAGATTCGACCAAACTGCCACAGATGATATGGGCGACAGGGTGGATGACTACTGGGATGCAATACTATGGCAGCAAATGCTAGAAGGACCAATATTCCCAGGGCTGCCTTCTCCCCTACATATATCTAACTGGGAGTGCTCCCATGATTGAGAGTTTGAAAGCCCCTGACGAAGGATATGTTAGATATTATCTCTATCTCTTTTTTCCGTGGTTGTCACAAGGGCTACAATGGGGCATTCCTGAGCCAAGACCAATCAGACCGGGGAAAATGCTGACTGAGCCCCTGAATGAGGCGTCAAGAATTTCTCCGAAGTATTGGCGACGATTCTCAGCCACGACTGCAATTTCCCTTTTCAACCCGATTTATCGATAAATATCCTCTTATGCAAGGGGTACTAGGTCACATATATCATGTCTCTCCGCGGGATTGCCAATGGCTCTCGTAGATCACATCGGAAATCTCGTCTTGGATGTGCTAATTGTAAACGCCGCAGGATCAAAGTAGGTACTATACTCTCAGTAATTATTATCTAACTATTATGTCCGCAGACTGACGGTCTATTGTACTCAGTGTGATGAAGTGAGACCAGCCTGCAATGGCTGTCTGCGCCATTCAGTCGTGTGTGACTATCAGCTCGAGGAAGCGAGTTCCAACGCCAATTCGCAGCCGGTAGTGAAGGCGCCTAAGAAGGTGGCAGCTAAGCGTCACACGTTCATTTCGTCGTATCAATCCAACTTCAAGACACCAAAGCGTGCACATAGAACTCGCAAGTCATTGGTAACGCAACTACTACAATTTTCCTCATCTGGCCGAATTCTTCCAGCATTGCCATGTCGACCATTTGAGTTTAGCATCGTCGATATGGAGCTGTTCCATAACTTCGTAAGTCCAACGGACTATGGCGCTTCAGACTATCAAAGTGCAACGAGACTTTACCACTCTCAACTTACTCGCCTGGGTTTCTCTTTCCCGTATGTGCTACGCCTCCTGCTTGCTTGCTCGGGCTTTCAGTTAGCACGGCGGCCAGAGATTATGCAGCAGCAACAATCTGCCATACAGAGAAAAGATTATCATGTGGTAGCTGAACGCCATTATAACATTGCCATTCGAGAAGTGGCAGTTGAAGTACCACGGCTAAACAAAGAGAACTGCCATGCAATTTATACCGCCGCTGTGCACATCTTCATCTCCTCACTTGCCATGGGGCCTCGACCAGGGGAGTACATGGCATTCCGAGATGATGGTCAGCCGGGCTTGCTATCCTTATTCATGGGTGTCCGGACAGTATTGGAGATAAGCAGCAAGCTGTTTTCACCAGATGTAGTTTTAAAGGGTGATGAAGGGGAATCGGGTTCCGGGTCAGAATCGAACGCAGGGACAATAGGCTGCGTCAGAAGTTCCACTATCGCTTCCGAGTATGGCTATTGGATGGACCAGTTGCGACATCTTATAGAATCCGAACTTGGTACGCAAGACCCGCGTTATTCAAATTATTATATGGTATTTGAACGGCTTCACCAGTGCTACGATGCTCTCTATAGCCCCTTTTCGCCCATAACGACTGCACTTTTATGGCCATGTCTCTTCGGATGGCTCTACAGACTACCGGATGTTTTCATGTTTGCAGTTCAGCAGCGAGATCAGCCCGCATTGGTGATATTTTCGTATTTCGTCGTTTTGTTGAATGAGCTCACCTGGAATTGGTTCCTTGAAAACTGGCCTACGCACATTCTCACTGGCATTCACCGTAACCTCGACGTCTACCACCAACAATACATGCAATGGCCCATGCACTGCGTGACAGTCAAAGTCTAGAAGGCATTGGCCCTGTGACACAGGTTGTGTCTGTCAAATACATGTACAAGCATAGCACATCTCATACATGGGATAAGTCATCTGGAGGCCACTCGCAATGTGCCATGCCTAGACTTCACTCGCACGTTCTACGATCACCAGAGCCCCGGGATTGCCTACGTTGCCGAATACCAATGGTGGAACGCATCTACCTCTACAAGGACCATACACGCCCTGTTAAAAATGTGAGACCTATCATGCACGTATCTATTACTAATAGCTAAACTTGGTGCCGATACACCAAAGCTGCCCTATCACTCCATCGGCAGTGCCTACACGAGCAATACCACCTAGCGGATGTGTGTGACTATAAGGGTCCTACGCCTAATGACCTGAACGGATGCTTCCCCCCCCCCCTCCGTCCCAGTGCCCTGCATAAGTCACCACCTTTCAAATCGGAGCAACACCTATGATAATAGAGACCCGGATAGTGCAGCTGGGGCCTTAGCTTGGGATGTGTCAGGACTATTGCGAAACAACAGCCTCCGCTCGATCCACCACTAGACGTCTTTTTCCAGTGACTGGGGGAAACGAGTGTTCGATCGTAGCAATATAATTAGTTTACATTGGACTCTGGTAATGATCCTACCGTATAGGCTGGGGATTAGTGGCGAGATTAGATAGGTCTTTCTTTGATTCTCCCCCTTATGTGAATGATTCCTTTCATCTTCGTTTTCTTTAGTATTTCTGGGTCTTAGCACTAAAAGGATCTGGGCGGTTACCACTGACGGAAAACGACTCATTGGGTAGTGTCCGTTATTCCCTGTACGTTATTCCCACCTTATGATCTAGTGTTCCGTATTGATAGATCCGGAGTGATAGCTTCAACTGCCTTAAGATTTGGTCCACCCGAGGCAGTCGGAGTCAGAATCACATGGCCTCAGAACACAATGCTTCAGGGAGCACTCAGTATCTTAGACGTTGTAACTAAATTAGACCCCAAGTCAGTCTAAGATTAATCTTTCTAAATGAAAGATGTAAATGTATGGCAAGATGTTAAAAACATTATTTAGATCGAATTACAGTTGCAATAACCTGCTCGAACTTTCTATCTATGTCTATACCGAGTTAAAGTCGTTTTACAATAATCATGTAGATAAGGTCTAACTTGACCAGAGCTTTAAAAACCATGTAGTCCCACCCCGAGGCAGGTAACCTTCTTTTTGTAGCCCAAGCTCCGAAGCAAATGCTTATTCAGTAGTCCCACAGAAGCCTGAAATCCTTCTAGTTCATCCATTTCCGAAACGACACTTCCCTCGAGGTAAGACAAGAACGATGCGAGTACACGCCAGTGGTTTAACCTCGCCACGATACACCTACATGGTATCCAGTTTCAGTCCTGCATTGAACCATGCCACTGTAGATCCTCATGGCGCAGCACCCTGTTCTATGGATACTAAGGTACTAAGGTACTAAGGTACTATAAAAATTAGGTTCCCTGAAAAGGATCCACCTGGGGGTCAACAGTCTTCAATTTGCTGCGAGCCTATTGGCCACAGACCCACATTTGGTGCGATACGAATGCGGACTTCCTTTTTGGGTACCTACTAAGTGGGGATCTAACATAGCCTTATGGCACTTTTCCACGGTGTAAAACGGAAGACTATGATTCCCAAAAAGGAGGGAAGTGGATGAAATGATAGAGATTTTCAATCCTTCTGTTAATATTTAACCTCCGTGGTACCTGGCTGGAAAACGGGACACATCCAGAATTTTCTCTTCTTCTGGAAGCTAAGAACCCGACCTTCTACACTCCTTCCTGCTTCCGTGAAGAATATCAATCTTCTTCAACCGCACACCCCTTATCTGAAAGTCATAATCCGTCCATCACACTCGCCTATACCTGTCCCTCTAATCCAGCCGCCTGATTCCATCCAAAATGACCCAAGCAACCGACAAAATCTACCGCTCCTGGCCGCATGGCCCCCCGACATACACCCAGGCCAACCCAGGCCAAGCCCGCGATATCACCCAGAACAGCGGCTGGAACTATTCCCTCTTCGATTGCTGTGACCCGGGTTCACTGTGTAAGGCTGACGCTGCAATCCTCGCTCACAATAGAGCATCACTCAACTAACACATGCAATCTTAATACTTCTCAGGCCTGATGAGCTGGTGTCTCCCGTGTTTGACATTCGGGAAAACCCAAGCTAGGAACCACGATGCCAGTTTGGGTAGCTTTAGATACTGTAATTCAGACGTAAGTCTCGCTAATAATCTTCAACCAGAAGGAAAGAAAGAAAGAAACACCTTGCTGACGAGTGAGTAAAAAGTGCACGATTTTCACAGGTCTCGCCTTCATTTACTCCCACTGGATCATCCAGACTATTAGACGCGGTGAGATGCGCGAACGCTTTGGGATTAAGGGTAGCTGTTGTGGGGATTGCTGTGTGACGTTTTGTTGTTCGTGTTGTGCTCTCATCCAAGAGGAGAAGGAGGCGGAGCTGCGGACGAGAGCAGAGTTGGGCTATCAGATGACGCCGGGGATGGAGTATAAATGAGCTCTGGTGATGCTGGGACATGGTATAAGTTTTACACGGGTTTTTCTTCGCTCTTTACTTGACTTTCTTTTTAGATGGCATTTCCTTTGTTTTTCCTTTTGTTTAACGCTTCGTTGATTTGATTGCATCTCCTTGGGATAGTTACAATGTGTGATCATAGTGCCCACTGGTCAAGCCATGTCCGCACCAAACTAGAATTAATGGGACCGAGAGCTCGAAATGTGAGGCTCACTGCACTGGCATTGTCCGTGACAAATTGTGGGAAGCTACCAGGGTTATCTTCGCAGGCTAGTCGCTCGTAGAAGCTTAGAAGCTTGTAGGATGGTCGGTCCTCAACATTGCCAGCATCATCGCCAAGTGACCTAACCCAGCTTTGTAGACTCACCGGATTTGCCCCAATGCGGCTCTGAATTGTGGGTAACAGCGTAGCCCAGGCTGTTCTATTCGGGTTGACTAGGTTTATGACCTTTGTAGGAACATCGTGCTTACTCTCGTTACCACACTGGATGATCTCTAGGATGATTTGGGCCAGTGTATTCTGCAGCGGTTAGTAAATGCAGGTCAACGATAGGAGATTGACGACTTACAACAGGTATCCACTCCACCGGCATACCCAACGAGTCAGGTATAAAGCCCATTGATCGTGAAGTAAAGACCAGAGCAGGAAACCACTCATATCGATTCCAGCAGCCACCAAACTTTGTCGTGGGTCCTGCAATCTGCCCAACTCGCAGGATAGTTACCGGAACACCGGAACGCGAGGATGCAGCCAAACAGATATTTTCAGCTACGTATTTTGATTGGCCATATCCTCGTAACGGAGGGTCGACTGTATCCGGCAGAATGTCCTCCGGGACTTTTCCCTTTGATGGCTCCCAGCCGGAGGTAGTAGCAATTGATGATACAAGATACATATGCACTCTTTTTCGACTGGAGATGCTTAGGTCCAGCAGGTTCCGCGTGCCACGTATGTGGTCCTGCTCAAACGAGTAAACGGATAAATTGAAGTCCACTTTCCAGGCGTTGTGTATGATGGCGTCGGTTGTATTCAGGAGCTCGTTGTATTTGCTCTGCGATAATCCTAGACTTTTACCCCCAAGGTCTGCCGTGAGGAATTCTGCTTTGGGAGACAGTAGCGCTTTCACGTTTAGGTGCCTGTCGTGGAATGAAGATCTCTGTCTTTCGAACGCATCGGAAGATCTGTTCAGGCAGTAAACCTTGTTAATCGAAGGTTCCGATAACAGTGCGTTCAAAAGATAGCTCCCAAGTGAGCCAGTAGATCCTGTGAGTATAACATTGGACCGTGAGGACACCTGGACTGATTTGCGCACCTCATTTGGAAGTGAATTGGTGTATTTGTTGATGAGATGTTTCATCGTCGCTTGGACGTCTTCAGCTTCCTCCACTGATCCACCGCTACTGACGTTCCCTTCCATGGCATCTGACAGATATGAGGCCAGGCTCTTGATAGTGGAATATCTGTAAATTATCTGGGGATCAATGCGTATCCCATGACTCCCTTCTGAACCCATCCCGATGCTCCGAGTTATGCTCCGAGCCATTCGAATCACCTGCAGAGAGTCCAACCCAGCAGCAAAGAAGTCTGTGTCATCTGCAAGTTCTTGATGCGAGGAAACAGAAGAGACTATATGCCGTATCAAACTCACCATATCATCTCCCAGCAGGGCATCATTTGAACGGCGCTCCGGACCTAAATTGCCGACACTCCCCAGCGCCGATATATCAGATTGATAGTCTTTGCAGACCAATGGACGTCTCAGTGACCCTTTGGCGTTGAGCTGGAACGGCTTCTCACGGTTCGCAATTACAACTCTATCCTTCTCGATGTATGCATAACTCGGTCCCTGCTTATTCGCGGACTCAACGCTATCCCAGATCTCGTTGATGAAACTGCCGCCCTGGCCCTGGTGATCCAGCTTGCCCCAGTCCGGCTCCACCAGAAGCACGCATTCGGCCATACCCTGACCAGCAATCATAGCCTTGTGCACGAGGTTATGACGTTCGACTACCGCTTCCATCTGAATTGGGTTCACCTTCTCCCCGTTCCCGAGGACAATTATATCGTCTGTTCGGCTTTCAAAATGCCACCACCCATCTTTCGTGGGATGCTTTGAGAAAAGATCCTTTGTCCTCCATTCCTGAAGTTCGGGGAACACATGAAAGACACCATGAAGTAGGCGGCTTTGCGGCAAACGGCGAACGACCATCTCGAATAATCCCTCATCATGTGGTTCCATATGCATATCGGGGTAGCTGGGCCATTCGTAATACTTCCAATCACCGGGGGATGTCTTCGACTTGGTAGGTGGGATGTGTCCCAACTCTGTTGATCCGATGAGAGGGATAAGCTTGCAATATTTACTGATTGCATCACCAGCCTCGGTGGAGAGCGGCCCTCCAGCAAAAAACATATATTCAATCTTTGAAATCGTGTTAAGCCCCCGTGCTGTAGTGCTCATATCTTGCAGGATGGACGGTGGAATAACAGCGGCTCGTGGACAGAGTGTCGATAGTGCATCGAGCACGGAATCGACGTCGGGCTTGGAGGAGTAATGAATGATCTGTTGGCCGTGGAAGATTGCATCTACGACCAGAGTAAATCCGATTAGATGAAAGATCGGATTCATTTGGAACATCGGCTCTCCGCGTTGTAGGCAATTCCACCATCCACACACACAGTCTTCGGGTGTACCAGGCGGTGCGCCCCTGTCCATAAAGGAGAAATATCCATGAGTCAATGGGATGGGCTTCGGGTGTCCTGAGCTTTTATTAAGATTTGTTAATATATACATAAACGAGTGGTTATATGCCTACCAGTTGTTCCGGAGGAGTGCAAGATCACAAAGGTTTCATTTTCAGCGTCATGGTATGTTTTATGGTATGGGTAATGTGAAACACTACTATTCAAGAGCTCGTCAAGGGACGGAAATTGCCAGACTTGTAATTCCGGTATAACGGTTTGCCCTTGTGCTGACTGAGATTGGCCGCCCCATAGAAGACATTTACACCCAACGGCACGGAAGAGATGCGCATTTGCTTCGGCCGAGTTCCGTGTGGATGGGAGGAATGTCTATGTCTGTCACCGTGTTATACCTTTCATGGTTGACGAGTTACTAACCTTATAGTCCGCTTTGGCAAGAGCAATAGCACATATCATGTAGCGGATATCATTTGGCCCCATATAAGCAATCGTCGTTGTGTCGCATTTCTCGGCGACTGTGTTCTTGAACCACCACGCAGCATGGTCTACTGCTTGGGCCAATTGCCTTTTGGATAGGGGTATCCATTGATTTGGGATGTTATTATCTCGTAGGATCTGACCGAAGGTGCCAGTAGGGTCGGCTTCAGCGTTGCTGTCTACCAGGTGAGGAAGTAGGCGATTCCCAACTATGCTGGCCATGTTGATTGTGTTGAGGAAAGTTCAGTTGGCAACGAGTAAGTTGTGAAATATAATACATGTATATATATATATAACCCACTCATCAGTTTGTCATTCCTACCGTACTGGGAGTGTAGCTGGTACCCTGGCATGAAAACCTGATAAGTGGATATTACTTGGTCATAGCCTCGCCATGTTAGGAAAGAGGATCAGCTCTTCCTGGCAGAAGAACCTGGACTCTGCCGGACCAGATCGAGTCCAATGTACTGGGATACATGGTTTCGCCCGAAACCTTCTCGGTTCCTGTTTGGGTAGGTTCAGAAGCATACCTGTCCAAGTCTCGGGTGGAACCAGAACAGGTTGGGCTAACACACGAGCCAATGTGGCTTACGATACTAGACAGTGATTGGTGAGACGAAGGGCCGATGCCCAGGGCTCAGTTGCGACCTTCCTGGTTGGATTTCCGTCGAATGATCGTTTATCGCGTTATTGTTTGCCGTAGATACGTCACAGTCGAGAACAGATTGAGATTAAATTTGCCCACCTAGACAAGCGTGGGAAATTGTGTCCCTGGTTGCGAATGCTCGAATTGGGGATATACAGTTCAGAAACCACCCAATTAAGATCGAGAAAATATCGGAGGTCATTGGGCACCTTCGTAAGCATTTGATGTGACAGGAAGAGCCTTGGTGACGTGCCTCACATTCTACAGCCCTCAGGTTACGGCCAACGAGTGTGGAAAGCCCGCCGCATTTGTGCAGGACATGTTAATGACTGCTTTATAAGAAGTCCCATCCGATTTCCCCAGCCAATGGTGAGGACAAAGCTGCAATATCCCTCGTCACGGCAGCATCGGTTGACGATGACCAGTCTGCTGAAGAGCCTGAGCTGATTGCCTGCACATCCCAGCCTTCTACGAATTGATAACAGTTGGCCTTTCCCATGATGTGTCCACCTATTTCAATTAACTCTGCTCTAAGTGAAACCACGCGTGGGTAAAGTGATGGTTGCTCGGTATGTTGCAAAACGGTTGGTGCCTGTAATGTCACAAGACAGCTGGCAGATCGGCTTTCGTACATAGAGACCACGGAAGAAAAGTCTGTCATAATTCGTGACAGGGCTATGGCATGCTCCCAGCCGCTGGAAAAGCTCTGAAGAATCGCTACGCAGCTTTGGATCTCCTGCTTGGCTGAAAACACTGTGGTCGCTGTATGACCAAAGCAGTAGAGGAGGACGAGGCATGCAGGGACGCATCGGGTCAGCGTTATGTAGTTAAGCGGCAGTTGTCCCAGTTCCAGCAATATATGACTGTAGTGGATATACTTCTGAACAATGTTCAGGAGGTGCTCATGAGAGCCTGGACGTGGTGGCTGATTGAATGGGGTCGGATAATATATCAACATCAGTAGTTGGTAGTAACGTGCGTTAAGCCAGGCCATGGTGTCATGGATCCTAACATTACTCACTTCGGGACGAGAAATGAGGCAGCCGTCACTGTACCAGTTATCCACAGCATAATGTAGCTCGCTCAGAATAGCGGTGCGATCGGAAGGAGTCAAGGAACGGACATCTGCCCGAGGACGCAGAAAGATCGCATCCGTAATTTTGCTCTCGAGACGACGTAGCTGGATCACATGTCGCGTCACCAGCAACATACTCGAAATCTCTGCTCGCTGTGCTGAGGCAAACTCAGTAACCGTCACGGCTGGCAGTGGGACATGAATGTCCGGCACAAACAGCCCGGGAGCCTGGCCGACGGAGGATGCGACCATGCGATCCAGTACGTAAATGCTCCAAAACAGTCGATGCGACGGCTCGTCTGATGGCAACGCTTGATCGGCGTTCGTTGTGCGCTCTAGAGTCAGACCCTGTGCCATGGCTTGCCGGGTCAGGATTCCAACAATCATCCATGGAGAAGGGCCATGGGGATCAAAAAGCGAATACAACACCAGTAATAGAAGTATTTGAACCGAATCCATGCTCTCATTCTCCATGCAATATTGAAGAATGACTGGATACGGGAGTTTAACCTCTTTCCCAGTAAGCGGACTAATCTTTCCTGATCGCTCAAGAGTCGTCCGCCCGATAGCGTGAATGAGGTAGAGCATCTGGACAGTCTCATTAGTTGAGCCTTTCCAGTCGTCTGCCATATGCCTTAGGACGATGACATTGTCATAGAATGCAACCCACCGTTGAGTCAGCATCATTCTGTATCAACACCACATTCGAATTCGCACTCTGCACTTGCATAATCCGCGCTTTATCGACGAAAGGATATGCCCGATGAACATGGTGAAAGTAAGCCTCAAGACATGCCAGTGACCGTGGTGTTTCGCTGTCTGTCCCCTTCCAAAGCATCACCGAAGCCCTTTTCTTCTGTTCTGCATTGTCGTGCTCATTGTCAAGGGACGGGCTTGCCTTCTGGACTTGGTTATTAGGTTGGGTCTGCACCAGGTTTCCTGGGGAGTTTATCCCCCTTTCACCCTCATCACTAACTTTTGACTCTTCCTGCGATATCAGAGGTATGTTCCGCTCCCCAGTCGCTCCAGGTATGTTGTCTTCAATGTACTGCGTGAGCCATTGTATTCGCGCATGGAGGACCTCCGGTGACGACGCAGCGATTCTATCTGACGTGAAATACGAGCATTTCCGTCCAGCATCCGTACACGATCTGCAGGACGGTAAGGTTTTGCTACATTTCTTCTTGTACTGGCGGCAGCGGTTGCAGGCTGGAGGCGGATACGCAGACGGCCACCGCTGCTCCGGCTGCCTCTCCACTCCATCACGGTCGGGACTGGGTTGACTGAGTCGATAGCGCTGGGTATGGTATTTCATTTTTTGGGGGATAATCTGCAATTCTCAGTTATTAAGTACTGCAGATAGCGAATGCAGTCGCTGGGATCGGCTCCATATCCGTGATCGTTCGCATCATTCAATGACCTGCGGGGGTCAGGATTGCAACATTTGCGCAGAGAACCACGTCAACCGGGCTAAAAGTGGGTGGAGTTGCCGACGGAACTGAAATGAATGAATGAATGAATGGATGTGCTTTCTGGAGTCCAGACCCTCACTTATCCGTATACGGTTAGTCGACTCTTCAGTTATACGAAGACCGCATACCAGTAGATTGGAAGAGGTTAAGAATCAGGCACCATGCACATTTTGACCCCGCACCAAGGGGAATGACCCCAGTCTCGCAACAAAACCTCTCAGCCGCATCGAATATCCTCCACAACCCTGTCTCCAGGAAACGTTGACGTAGGATCCCCTAACAGGATGCGTCTCAAAACGTGGGGAAAGGATTTGAAGTCCCGTCTCAGACCCAAAGCGCCGTCTGTGCCTTCACCATCTCCCGCAATCGCAATCCGTCAGCATAGCGGAAACCAGGCCCAGGATCATCCCCACCCTCAAGATTTATGGCAATCTGCGTATGATCAGCTAGACCGGAAGGAACAGCTGACTTTGTCAACATGCGAATTGATTCCCAGCGAAATAAGAAGCAATCTGAACGGACGTTCCCCAACGGAGGCTATAATCGAGGGTGTCATCCACAGAACTAAACAGCAATATGAAGAATACCAAAATGGGAGCTTAAAGATCCGGAGGTCGACGGGGGAAGATATTGATCTTCGACAACTCTCACGCAACATAATTGACGCGGCATTATCCTTCAAGGACGTTGTTAGCGCCGTGGTAGCCTATGATCCGACTCAATATGCAGCAAGCGCTTGGGCCGTTGTCTCGCTTGGTTTGACTGTAAGCTGTCGTGAACTCTGGAGTATTAGCCAGCAAACCTAATCAGAGGAGAATCCAAACCCATAGATGACTAAAAACCGCTTTGACCTGCGCGATACCTTGTTTGATTCTACAGAATATTTGGCAAATGTTCTTGCCCGGTGTGCCTATATCGAGAAAGGCATATACCACAACGACGCATGGAAGAATGCCGAAGTAGCACGCGCTATCATTGGGGTTTATAAGGCCATTCTCCATTATGCAGCAGAGGTGTTAAGTGCTCAACAGCCCAGTATGGGAAGGTGGATACAGGACACAGTCACCGGAATCACCAAGCAACGCCTCGCCGACCTCCAATCCTCGGTCAAAGAAGAAGAGCATTATCTGCACCAATGGGTTCAGATGGATCAGCACTTGCGCCATAATGAACAAGCGGAGCTTCTTATCAGCCAATGTGATAAAATGATAGAGTCTGTTCAAACGCTCATCCAGCGTTTCAGCCTACCAATTGCAGAAGGAGCGTTTTATGACTCCTACGATAGTCAACATGAAGACAAATGTCTTCCAGAGACCCGAACTGAGATTCGTCGCCAGATTACAGAATGGGTCGCTCGCCCGACGGCAAATGTATATTTTGGTTGAATGGTATGGCAGGGACGGGGAAGTCCACCATTGCCCGTACGGTTGCGCAGTCATTTAAAGAGAAGGGGCTACTAGGCGCAAGTTTCTTCTTTAAGAAGGGTGAAGCAGAACGTGGCAATGCGAAAAGACTAATATCAACGGTTGCAAAGCAATTGATCACCAGCACCCGTCAGCTAGCTCCAGGTATCATGGCAGCGATTCAGAGCGATCCACATATTTCCTCAAAAGCGCTTCCCGAACAGTTTGACAAGCTTCTCCTCCAGCCACTAGTGAATCTGAGGTTAGACGAGCCTACATCTACAGTTGTTATGATTGACGCGTTAGATGAGTGCGAAGAAGAGGACATAAAGCTCCTTCTAGATCTCTTACCACAGGTACACCAATCTGAATCTCTACGTGTACGGATCTTCTTGACAAGCAGACCCGAGCTTCCCATCCGGCTTGGCTTTCAGCAAGTTTTGGAACATCAGGACTTGGTGCTTCATGAGCTTCCCACTACAGTGATTGAACGTGACATACGGCTATTTCTCCAAGATCGACTAAGAAAAATACAGATGGAGCATTCGTTGTCCCCTGGCTGGCCAGGCGAGGATATCATGGAGATTCTAGTATCTAGATCAGTTCCGCTCTTTAGCTTCGCAGCTACCATGTGTCGCTTTATTGGGGAGAAATACCAGGTACCAGAAGACCGCCTTGATGCAGTTCTCAATGATTCGGCATCTACATCTGGCTCGCAGATGGAAAGAATATATCTGCCGATCCTGAACAAACTGCACACGGAGATGCAGGCGACCAACTTTACACAAGAGATACAAGAAGTATTGGGCGTGATCATTCTTCTTGCAGCCCCCCTGTCCGTTAAGGCTCTCGCAGGGCTTGTTAATACCCCCGAAAGGAGAATTCGCTCTCGGTTAGCCGCGTTTCACTCCGTACTTAGAGTGCCGAGCAGCTGTGGAACCCCAGTCCGCACCCTGCATTTATCCTTCCAGGAATTTCTTCTTAACACAACTAGTATTTTCCATGTCAACGAGAAGGAATCACACCAGAAGATAGCATTGTATTGCCTTTCCACTATGAACTCTAGTCTCAAACACAACATCTGCGGTCTACCAAGTTATGGAACTCAGAGAGCAAAGATTGACTGTCAAATTATTAACAAGTGTCTCCCAGCAGAGTTGCAATATTCCTGCCGCTACTGGGCATACCATATCAAGCAGGGCAAAGACCAGGTACATCACACGGCAGTGTTTGCATTTCTAAAACGACACTTTCTTCACTGGTTGGAGGCCATGAGTTTGATGGGGTTAATATCGGAGGTGGTCAATATAATAAACACACTACGGCTAGCAGCACAGGTAGGTCTATATAACGTGTTATGGGGGAATAGCTAATTGAAGAATATAGACCGACCGACATTCTGAGCTTTCGTTATTCTTGCAGGATGCGAAGCTGTTTGTATTAAAAGTTATTTATATCTGCAACGACTTTCCACTCCAGTTATATTGCTCAGGGCTTGCGTTCTGGCCAACATGTAGTATTATCAAAAAGGTATTTGAAGAGAGCCAAAGATGGGTGTATATTCTGCCACAAGTTGAGGGTTCAAGCAGCGCAGAGCTACAGGCCCTGAAGGGCCATTCTGACAGAATTCACTCAGAGGCCTTCCCATTGAACGACCAGATGATCAGCTCCGGATCCAAAGATAATATCGTCAAACCCTCGGACCATTCTAATTGCATTGTGTCGGTGACATTTTCGCCAGATGGCAGGATGGTCGCGTCCGGCTCTAAGGATAATACTATCAAGCTCTGGGATCCCAAAACTGGTCAGCAGCTGCACATCCTGGACGGCCATTCTGACTCAGTTGTGTCAGTAGTATTTTCACATGACAGTCAGATAGTCGCCTCGGGCTCATATGATCGGACCGTTAAGCTCTGGGATATCAAGAGCTGCCAACAGCTGCGCACTCTCGATGGTCATTCCGACTCTGTTGTGTCCGTGGCTTTCTCACCAGATAGCCAGATGATTGCCTCCGGCTCCGATGATAGTACTATCCAGCTCTGGGACACCAAGACCGGTCAGAAACTACGTACATTAGAGGGCCACTCCGACTGGGTTCAATCAGTGGCCTTCTCGCCAGATGGTCAGATAGTGGCCTCTGGTTCCTATGATAATACCATTAAGCTCTGGGACACCAAGACCGGTCAGCAGCTGCGCACACTGGAGGGTCATTCTAACCTAGTTGCCTCAGTGGTTTTCTCGCCGAATGGCTACACGATCGCCTCCGGCTCCTACGATAACACAATCAAACTCTGGGAGACTAGAACAGGCCAGCAGCTCCACACCCTGGAGGGCCATTCCGGGTTAGTCCGATCGGTCGCCTTCTTGCCAGATAGTCGTATAGTTGCCTCTGGCTCCTATGATAGCACCATTAAACTCTGGGACACTAAAACCGGTCAGCAACTGCGGACCCTAGAGGGCCATTCTGGTCCAGTTCGGGCAGTAGCGCTTTCACCGGATAGCCAAATAATTGCCTCCGGCTCATATGACAATACTATCAAGCTTTGGGAAACCGAAACCGGTCGGCAGCTGCGCACGCTGGAGGGTGATTCACGCCCAGTTGTCTTGACACCGGATATTCAGCTAGCCGAACCAAGTTCCCTGCTATCTGTGGAGGATGGCTGGGTGACTTTTGCAGCTGAAAAGGTATTGTGGCTCACTTTCGACCATCAGCAATTTTCCTCTTCCGTCGCCAAAGAAAATACACTTGCCCTTGCGTATCCCGATGGACGAGTGTGCTCCATGGAGTTCCGTGCACCTGCCGTGTAGCCCTTTGTCCCTCATCTCGTTCTGCTATCTTTCAAACTGTAGGTACTGACATACACCAATACTGGCCATCTGTGGACCTTTGCAAGTTATCGAGACTAAAATGCCCGGTGAACAGAAGCTAGATGGCTCAAGGACTGCTGTGTGACGCGTTTGTAGGGCTATCACGACGAAGGGTCTATCGGAAGAGAGAAGGAAAGATGTTTTCCTCGGCACAAAGAGAATCAGACATATTTGAGATCAGTTGCGGCGAACGTTGTTGGCGCTCAAGGTGTGGAACGCTGAGGCAATCAATGAATCGGTTAATCGAAATTTTATTCACCTGATCAGCCATTGCTTTCCTCCTTTACTCCCGTAGCAGTCGGCTCCCAGCCATGGTTCAGCCTTGCGTCGCGGCACTAGCCCAGGAGGCTGGTTTGTAGACAAACATAGCAATGTAGTATCTTGCCTGCGGCAACTAAATTGTAGTTTGCTATCTTTCCTTGTAGTGCCCTGATTCACGCGATGCGACCGACTAAGACCATTCTCAGACTGGCATACAGCTGGCACTGCAGGAGGATGTGTCTCAAGATCTAGGATCCTTTGTAGTAGTGACACCAACCTGATTTAGCTACTCAATCTTATCTTATGCTCTGCCAGATCAGGTGCTTGGCAGCGGCTGCCTAGTGGACCGGGCCGTCCCGTTGCCACAGATGTGGGTCGGTTCCAACCTCATTCGCGGAAGGCCGAGCCTTAGGACTATGAGACTATCGCGATCAGTGAGCGAGCCATCATTGAGGACTATGGGCTTAACTCCTTGGCTCTAGACAAGTCGCGGGAGATCCTGGATCCCAATTTCATTCGAACGGTAAGCGGCGAGAATGTGCGTATTGCGGTACCAATATACCTTGCAGGTCGCAAAGCTCTGGAAAACGTCAAAACAGAGCGGTACACGCCTGTGGCTGTGGCTGCGCTGGCTAGGGGGGTGGGGTTCGACTATGTAACTGTGTTTCATAATACTAGTCCTGTTAGCAAATATGAGTAACGTAGTATATGAGTAACGTAGTAGCTCAGTATGCCACCGCAATGCGTTCCTATTTCCAAATGTCAACGTCTAGATTGCCGCATTTGAATCCGGGTTCAGTAGGCTGAAGTTGAGACTATGGGTTAGTTCTGACGGTGGGTTGCGAAAACCTGTGAAGTTCCCAGACAATCAGGGTTTGTTGAGCAGACCTGCAGGAGGAGTGGACAGTACTGCCAGAACGCGCTTCAACCATGACGAAGAAGCCCCTGTGCTTGGAAGTCGATATAGGCAAAACTAAAATGTATACATCCTGAACCAACATGTGCATCCAGGAAGGACGAGACAGGAATCCTGTTGCCGATGCATTGGGAGACGGTGAAAATACCAATACGAACCACCTCTGTATAGTGTCAGTATAGGAAATGAAAGGGAAGGAGCAGAGCGACGGACCACAGGGTAGCAGTTGCCGTACGTGCGCCGTGGACAACTATATTCCGCGAATCACAGCAATGGAAACATGTATCAGCAGAAGCCCTAACTGTAGATATAGAATATAATGAGGTTCGATGTAATAGCCTTAGGTATACAGGCATAGAAATGGCGGGGGACTCATGGTTTAGTATTTGGTACCGAATGCACTGCCACTGGTGATGCTATTATGACACTTTTGCCACCGGCATAGATTCTCCCAAGTCCGCTTCAGCTGCGAATTCTTCCCTTTTACCAAGACTCACAATACGAACTATTCTCACTGAAGCTACATCAAACAGCTACAACTTGGTATCTATCAGACACCTTCCAAGAATACTTTGACAACCGAACCTTGTCCTCCAAACACTCAGAACAATGAACGCTATGACAGCCTCTACTACTACGATTATACTCTACCTGGCAGTCCTCTTCCAGGGCTGTCAGGCCCTTCCGATATACACAACCACATCTACCTCATCTTCTACCATTCTCGCGGCCGCCCTTAGTATAGGGCTGGTATTTATAGTTTGTCTTGCCATCTGGGGAGGACTTCTCCTCCGTCGTCATATTCGACGGCGGAGATTTGAGCGCCAACGGGCGCAATGGCGCCACAAGATGGCCATTGATATACGAGCCCAGATGGCTGCAGAAGAAGCAAGCATAGCCAAAATCCCGAGGTTCGCAGTTGGCCAGACTGTGACACAGCCAGAAAGCTGGTAAGATGACCTACGATTACGGGAGGAAGAACAAGCCTACTAATAGAGGTTTATAGTGTCGTCAGAGACAGCCCGCCTCCTGCGAGTCCGGCAACCAGCCTACACACCATCCCAGAAGAGGATGGCTTCTAGGCTACGTTTGCCCGAGTTTTTGTTTTGTGTTGGGGAGAGGGTGGAGGACCCAGTCGGGCATTGCACGGTGGGCAGGTTGGGGTCCCCTTCTGTGGGACAGTGCAATGCCCGGCTGAGGGGATAGAAGAGAGGGATGGATGGAGATAACTTCTGGACTTGTCTTTTTCTAACTTTTTCTTTGCAATGTTGTTGCTTTCTGTTCTTTCTTGTTCATAACCTTTTTTGTTTGTTTCGCTTGTTGTTTTCTTCTTTTCTTTTCTTTTTCTTTTTCTTTTTTTTGTTCACGACTTGATAGATAGATAGATAGACAGACAGACAGATAGATAGATACCCAAGGCTCCGCAAAGCGGAGCATTTATAACTATTAGATAATAGACTTTGTTTCAGATATTCTTTTCTTCGCATTGCTTATATCTAAGAGTTGAACTCTTCCGTCAATGTCAAATGCATGGAAGTGACTCCGCCGCACTGTGCTTAGATTACATATAGGCAGAACTAGTAGGGATCTTGGTCGTTTACACGAGCAAATTGAACTATGTTACCGAGATATTGATAGAGGATAGCAAGGCCATTAACCCCATGTTGAAGATAGCAACGGTCACTGGGGGTGGTGGTTCACAACTCTTCATATCCATCGAAATTTGGCTCAGAGTTGGTTTTGCGTCGGGTTCGTGTTCAATATCTAGGAGCCCCCCTAACCCGCGCCGATTTTAGTATATCTGGCCCAGTAGGCCCGGTGCTAAAGTGCAGACAGAATAATTCAGTCAGATTTGTTAGATTTAGATTAGAGTGGCACTAGAAACCAGTCCTTGGGGAGGCTAATCTCAGGCGTCACGAGAAAGTGGCCCAAGCAAGGCTAGGACCCCGCGATAGAATAACTGTTCTAGAAACTAGCCCAAGTTAATATAGACTCGCAAGCAAGGAGTATACGATAGTTACTCACGATATAGGAGGACATGCTACTATAGCCATTTTGACCTGGACGTAGCCACGCTTCTTCGGCGGCCATTTGGGGTCGGATGTCTGTCCATCGCTACTGTAAGGAAATCGGCCAGATCGGACCGATATAAAAATGTACGAAAAATAGTATCCTACCAGAATTGACCGGCGCAGTGCGAAAACTGGTTGATCATAGTTAAGTACTAATTGATTGAGCCATTTTGTAAGACTGCTCCCCCTTTTCTCTTTCCTTTCCTGACACAACCCCTCGGTTCAGACCACAGGGACCACCCGCTGCTAGATATATTCCTTTCTGAATTTCATAGTATCCTTCTTCGATTTATCGGTTAGATCAACTAGTTTAGTAATCAAGCGGTCTGCCATTAGATATGCCGTATCCCCTTGTTCCGTAGTATTCGTATCCTGCAATGTTTTGACCGCGGTGATAATTAATCCCGATAATTTCCCCTTGAGCTCCTCGCTTCATTTCTCACTTATAATCGATATAAATCTCTCCCGTCGCTCATATCTTTCCGCTGCGTAAATTTGTTTGGATGTCCATTGTTTTATTTCGCGATAAGTCAACCAGTACCTTACTTGATGATTTTCTATATAAGTGCTGATAGCTCCTCGGATAGCTTTGAATACGATCTCTTCCAGCCTCTCCTGGAACATTGTACCCAACACCGGAAATAGATATACTTTATTATGTTGTGTACTTCCTTTCCTTGTTGATCCCCGTACCTTCGCTCCGGTTACTGACGAATCGGTATACTGCTATCTGGCCGAACCGTGTCGGTCGAAGTAGACTATGACTATTCTTCGATGATGAGGTTTTATCATGTCTTCTTTCAATCATCCCACAGGAATTCCTTTCGCCGGACCCCGAAACCTTGTAGCACCCTTGATGTACCAGTCCGCCTGAAAGGCCGGCATTGAGGACCGTAGGGCTTAATGTGGTCGTAACGACTTTAGTTGGTAGGGCCTGGTAGCCCTGAAGGAGGGCCGCAGAGGGCGATGTAGCCTTAACCACACTCATAGGCAGGACCAATCAGTTCTGCTTCTGAGCTATTAGGTACAGTATAATACTATAACCGATCATTTTATTCCTTCTTTTGAGTATGTAGCGGAAGGTGTTGGTTTATGAAGTGTTTGGTGGCCATTTGTGCTCGGATGTCCTTGGACAAAAGAAACGAAACGACAAGACATGAACAACTAGAAAGAATAAGAAAAGAAAACAAAGACAAAAAGGAACTAGAAGTGGGCCAAAAAAGTTAAAAAGCAAACAACTGTACTAGGTATTCCCCCCATCTCTCTCCCCTACCCTCCGCCCTCCTCCTCACCTGAGAGTCAATGCCCATCTGGTGCCGCCATTGCTCCCGAGCCTGCTTAAATCTCCATCTTCTTATATTTCGACGGAGGATTAGCCCCTGCTAAATAACGACAAGGACTATCAAAATAAGCCCTATACCGAGAGCAGCCCCGAATACAGTAGACAATGATATGGGCTTGGCCATATCTAGTGGAAGGGTGTGACAGTCCTCGTATAGGATTGCCAGGAAGAGGATGATAATAGTTGTAGCAGTGTTCGTCATTTTGAATGTTCAGAGAAATATCATTATTGGCCAAAGCGTTTACTGGCTATCTGAGCGCGGATATCGAGCACCATTTGGTGACGCCATTGCGCCCGTTGGTGCTGGAATCTCCGCCGTTGAATATGACGACAGAGGAGAAGTCCTCCCTAGATAGCGAGAGAAACTGAAAGTACCAGCCCTATACCAAGGGCGGCCGCGAGAATATCAGAAGGAGAGGTAGACATGTAACCATGTCTGGGAAGGGCCTGGCAGCCCTCTTCCGGGGCTGCCAGGATAAGAATGATGGTTGTCATAGTATAAGAGGTCATAGTATGGCGTATCTCAACACTTTGGAGAAAAGAATTTGATTGGTTTAAATCTCTTTGGAAGATCTCAGGTGAAGAACAAGCTGTAGACACTTTTTTCAGCAGAATTCGAGAGAAAGTTGTTTGTAGTGTGATTGTTGATCAACAGAAGAATTCGAAGCTGAAGTGGACTTGGGAGAACCCCTTTCAAGCCGGGTATCGGTAGAAGTGGTTTCTGATAGTAGTATTGTACCCTGGCCCGCTGAAACCAATATAATGATAGAGGACAAGTCCTTCCCAAACGATAAGTACGATCCCAAGACCGGCCCCGAGGACCACGGGTAGTGATGTAGTCTTGGCTATCCGATGGCGTCATTGCGCCCATGCTCGGTCGAATTTCCATTGTCTGATTATATGACGGAGAACAATGCCTCCCCAGGAGAGGAATGGTAACAGAGGAAGTAGCCCGATTCCTAGGCCAGCTCCAAGAACGGTAGAGTGCGATATGGTCTTTGTCATATCGATAGGTAGGGCCTGGCAGCTCTGTAGGACTGCTAGGAACACAACAATAGTGGTTGTAAGGTAGGTGACCATTGTTGCCGTTCTTGCGAGTGTTTAGATTCTTTTGTAAAAGTGCTTTCTGGCAATCTCTGGTTGGGATGAAGCACTTTTTCAATAGGGTGCGACCGCAGAGGTTTAAGATAGAATCTAACTCCGATAGAGAATCGCCAGAGACCCGGAGACTCAGGCTGGTACTCTTACCGGGTGTAATAGAAAAAATAGAGATCAATATTAAAGATATCTGCGAAAAACATATAAATCAGCGAGATGAAAAACAGCACCACCACGAGATATTCAGAGACGCGAGGTAAACAAGATTGTGAAGAGACTTGTGAAGACCGCCGCATAGTATAACACAGATACATACCGAAGTCAATATCTCCGAAACCAAGGAATTTTAAAAATTTATAACCACAAGACGAACCATCTCACAGATAAGTACGCAGGTGATGGGATACTGCGAGGAAGGAAGATAGCTTGTACTAATGACAAAGAGACCAGACGACAATGCAGCTACTTCGCAGGGAAGGTGCGACGGCCGTATAAGACGATAGACAGAGAAGAAAGGGCTTTGTGAGAGAGATGGAGAGCTTCATGACTGAGAGAGAGAAGAATAGATATATAGAATCCAAGTTATTCCTTAGACAACCAACCCCGCGCAGACTTCACTACATACAATAACCACAAGTGAACAATAAGCACCCGGTTGAATTCACGAGAAGACACTACAGATTGATACTATACTACCGCGAAAGGAAACAGCCCTCCCAAGGAAGATGCCACATATGCGGAAAGCCAGGACACTGAATCGATTACAACCGAGTAGTTACCTAAATCTATTTATAGGTTTCCTAATATATCTCGTACGGTAGTGGTCGAGCGTAGCCATCCTACGGTGTTGTATGGCTTGCGGTCCTTACATCGGTTCTAGGGCCTGCGAGAGGTATCCCGCAGGTAATGTTGCTGTTGTGGCAACATGGCCTTTGGCTATCCATTCCCTCGATTCGATATTTTACAATTTACCCGCGAGATACCTTTACCAAACCCATGAATTTAAATTCCAGTTATAGTCACTAACAGGGGTTCAATGGTCCGGCCTATTGTAAGAGATATACACAGCACAGAGAGCGCTACATTCGATTGGGATGGTACTGTTAGGAAGGAAAGAGGAAGGGAAAGAAGCAAAAGGGGCACCGTTAGGGACGTTGAACATGCCTATAACGTAGTTCTCAGTTAAATAAAACTCACCTCCCTCGATCTGATACTGTGTCTATATGGATTGAAGTGGACTTATTGGGTCTATGGTACGCACATATTGGGAAATTATATCATGCACCCCGCAATGATCTACAATATACAACATCTAGTTGATGAAGACATTACTCTCAATGATGGCTCTCTCGCCCAATTTCCATCAAGAAACCAAGGTCTCTAGAATACGACGGAATGCCAACGTGGCGATCTGCGGTAGCACACTAGCCTGTCAAAGAGTGATGGATACCATCTTGCGCGCATTTACCTGTGTCGTGGCATTCTCCGTCTGTGTTAGCACCTTCCGCTGGGGTATAGGTGAGAAGAGCCCCTATACTGGTGGTGTCGAGCGAGTGGGGATTTACGGCGAAACCATTAGTAGATGTAGTTGAGGTAGTGAGCATGTCATACAGCCACGTTCTATCAACACCAAAATCACAGACCCCAAGGTTGTTGAGCGGAGGACGCCTGTGATTCTCCGTCAACATGCTCTAAGACATGGATCCGGTGGTAATAGAGCAGTACGTGAAATTGAAGCTTGGGTACCCTCATCATTCCCACTAGTTACGGCCGAATATGAGATCATTAAAATATTCATTCTGTTGTTTCTTAAAACCGTACATTAATACACATCTTGAAATATCGCCGCCAAACAGCACAAGAATATACAATTTCCGGAAACCGCTATTTCTTCTTGCCAGTTATGCCAAGAGCGTCAGTGATGGAAGTTAACCCCAGACTATCAAGCAGCTTGTCAAGACCCAAGCCACCGAGCAAGCGATGCACAAGAGGCCCCAGACCGAGACCCTCAAGCAAGCGGCCAACAAGCCCAAGCACGCCGGTCAGAAGTAAGCCCACAGCGGCGATGATCTGGAACAAAGGCTCGCTGAGAAGGGCCCAGAGGGGGTTCAACTGCCTCTTTGCATGAGGCATATCGGCGATCTTCTTCTTCCCATTCTCAATGCAACTAACGACGGTATCTGCCATTTCTTTGATCTGATCGGCAAGAGCATACTCTTCGGGAGACGCTTCGTGGGAGGCAGCGCGAGCCTTCGCTGTCGCTGCAATACGACCATCTGGATCAAGAGCCCGGATGGCGCCGTTGCATTCTTGGAGGATTCGACCACCCTCTTCCAGCAACGGCTTCACATCTTTTACCAGCCGTTCTTCATCCAATTCTTCTTTGGGAGTACGCTCAGCTCTCTCGATGTGCTAGTGCATGTGTTAGCAACTCTCTTCTGCGCCACCTGAATCACCACTAAGCATACCTCTGTAATCATCTTGCAGATCGGCCGAACACGATCCAACGTTTGTCCGATAATGGCACTCATCTTCTTCGCCAGCTGTTTATCCTCTTCAGCCTTCTTTTGCTCCTCGAGCTCTTCTGGCGATGGGCCTGGCTCCTCCTCGACGACATCTTCCTCCTCCTCGGGTAAGTTCTCGAGCAGAGTACACTCGCCCAGCTTGTTGCCATCGTTGTCCACGACGAAGCCATTATCATCAATCTCCTTGCCAACGAGCGTGGCCAAGTTGCCCGAGGTCAGCTTTCCGATCAGATTCCCGTCGACGTCTCGGACTTCACCTTCGCGGGTAACCTTGCGACCTGCCATAGGGTTAACGCTTCGTTGCTTTTCCTCCGGCTCCCAACGCTCTGCTCGACCGATCGTGTTTCCATTCTTGTCCAAGATATCTCCGTCTTCGTCGACCTTGCGTCCCTGGAGTCGCTTGGCGTCACCTTCAATGACACGGCCAATGATCTTACCACCGGAAGTGACTACGCCGTCCTTGCCAACTTCCGCGTCGTCAAAGCCGAAGAAGGCGCCTTCCGGCTTCTCTTGCTCAGCACCAGGCACAAGCTCGGCTTTACCGATGACCTTGCCATCGTCACCCCAGATTTGGCCTGTGCCATCGACTTTCCGTCCAGCAAGTCGCTTGTCCCCTGAGGTGATCCGGCCAAAGACGTTTCCTTGGGCGTCCACGACATTGCCGGCCTTGTTGACGATCTTACCTTCGAGGATTGATAAGTCTGCTTCAACAACCTCCTCTTCTGGAGGCTCGTATGGTTCGGCATGTCCTTTCACATTACCAAACTTGTCGATAATGTCTCCGTCCTCATCCACAGAGCGCCCGCGCAAGTTCTTTAGGTCACCTTCGGTCACCTGGCCAACAATATTACCATCGGTGTCCTGGACAAATCCTTCCTTGTTCACAACCAGGTTCTCTAGGCCAGCGAATGGGCCTTCAGGCTTCTTCTCGCGCTCATTTTCAGGAATGAGCTCCACGCGTCCAATGGGCTTGCGACCGTCCCAGATCTGGCCATCGTCAATTTCTTTACCGGCCAGCTCTTTAGGGTTTCCTTCGACAACACGGGCAATTGGAACTCCATTCGGTCCCATAACATAGCCCAGCTTGTTGCAGGTCAGTCCATCCAGTCTCGATAGGTCGACCACCTCCGGCTCCTCAGGCTCTGGCTCATCCGGCTGCTCATAGTATTCGGCCTTCGCGATGACATTTCCATGCTGGTCAGTGACTTCTCCGTCCTCATCAACCGGGCGACCGAGGACCTTCTTAGGTTCACCATCAACGATCTTGCCCACACGCTTGCCCTTGTTGTCTTCCACCCATCCGTCCTCAACAACATGGAGGCCGTCTAAGCCGGCAAAGGGGGGTTCTTCACTATATTCCTGCTGGGGAAGCGTTTGGGCTCGACCGATCACATTCCCGCGGTTATCCCAGAATTGGCCCTGGTCATCGAGTGTCGCACCAAGCCGAGTCAGCTTCTTCGGGTCGCCCTCCACCAGCTCACCGACTGGCTTTCCAGTCGATGGGTTGATGATCTTGCCTAACTTGTTGCATTTTAAGCCTTCAAGCGTAGAGAGGGGAGGCAGCTGCTCTTGGGCGTCTTCGGCCTTCTCTTCCGCCGTGCTTTCCATCTCCTTCGTTTCGGAAGCGGTTTTGTCCAACTCCCCTGTTCCTTCCTCGCTGACACTCTTGCCAACACTCTTCGTGCCCTGAGAACCCGACCTTCGGGATCCGGTAGCACTACTGGCACTTGTGGGCTTTGATACAGGCTCGACACGTCCGACAAGGTCACCTTCGCCGTCAAGGATCTCCCCTTTCTCGTTAGGCACATGACCGACAAGATCCTGAGCATCCCCTTCCACAACCTTGCCGACTATCTCCCCAGCCTCGTCCTTGATAAAGCCCCCCTCGGAGACCGGAATTCCATTCAACTCAGCAAGACCAGCGATCGCCTTCGTCGCCTGTCCTGTATTCTCCTCGATCGCCTCCGGAAGCGCCTCGACACGACCAATCAAGTCGCCATCGTCATCCAGGATCTCGCCATTATCGCCAACAGCGTATCCGACCAAATCCTGGGGCTCGCCCTCCACGATCCTTCCAACCGGGTTTCCATCATCGCCCAGCACCTGGCCCCACTCGCTAACCTCGAGCCCCTTCAAGAAGGACAAATCAACCCCGGTAGTGGTCGCCACTGTCTGCTGACCGGTCCTCGCCAACGCCCCAGCAGTGTCCTTTACCTGACCGGACAGGCCACCCGCCAGTCCCCCGACAGACCCGGACGCCTGTGATTGTGTTTCTTCCGGCACATCTCGCTGCTCACCCTGCATTGTCTTGCGTGGTTTCGGTGACGGAGTGGCCGGCTCTTCGGGTACGTCTTCTTCGATCGGCTTGCGGCTCCGGACCTGGAGCTTCTGGGGGGTTCTCTTCGAGGGACTCTGCTCGGCGACAGGTCCGGCGCTCGAGCCCGATCCGGCTCGTAGCTTTCGAGGCGTGCCAGTGGCTCTCTGCATTGTGGGAGATGACATTTTTGATTCGGGAACAGTATATGAGGGTGGTCGTAGACTGAAAGGGGTCTTCAGCGGAGAGAAAGGCGATGTGAGTTTCTGTCCTATTTTGGGAAGTTCAATAAGATAATTAGATTAAGGAGTAAATAATATAATCGTTAAATTTCGTCAATCTGTCTGGAACGTGATAATAATACATGAAAGAATAGCCGATACTACACGCCAGATACTGAACCCTTGCGCTATTAAATACCTTCACCGTCGCGATCCAAGATCCCAATACAAGATATCCCAGATCCACATACGTCATGTCCACCGCGCCGGAGATCCATGTACGTCATGTTGGGGCTACAGCATAGTAGTGCTGGACGATCGGTGTACAGTGCATAGATTCTTGACGAGTTTCCTTGACATAATGGTTGAAGGATGGTAGACCGGGTCTGGAAGGGATGTATGTAGCAAGGCAGCATATCAGAACTTCATTATATCTTTACAAACCCCTAGTATATTCTCCCCAACCCAAATAGTTGAATACAACATCTACTAGAGAAAATACCCACAAAGGATCCAAAAAAAAACAAAAAAGAACAAAGAAACATCGCTCTCCGGCATCGTATACTAACTTTGTAGCCCTACAAAGTGTAATCCTGGTGTGGCCCGAAGCCTCGCCACAGCTTATAATTACGTCAGTAAGAGCGATCAAGAAGGCTAAGAATATCAAAGAATAGACCTGGAAGGGTGGATGGTCTAACACCCCAGTAAAGTATATTGAAATAGACCTGATATGACTGCCAATAGACCATCTAGATCCACAGCCTCCTACGCAGTACACATTACACAGTATCTTCGTGCAATTCATAGACTGATTCAACGGTAATAGCCATTGACCGAACTATAGGATTAAAACTGCCACCTACCTACTCAACCTCAGTCGCAGTAAATAGAACCAGTACCTGTTGAGCCAGACAAACCCGACCCATGGGTCTAGACACAACCACACGGGCTGAAACCCACCTCACGTCATCAGCATCCATACGTCAATCCGGTCATGCAACGAGTGCACGATCGGCCAATCCACATCTCTCGGGGGAGTTACGCAGTACCAGTAGTACTGTTAGCAGTGATCGACATGATATCAACGGCTCGGCAGTTGGAGTGTGCTTCTAAATTCTCCGATTGGAGGCGTGCAGGGATGGGTATGATCTCATCCGGGGCCGGGAGGGTTAGAGACATTGATGCTGGCGTGGGTATCTACTATTGTGTGTTTTTTGTCAGAGATGGATGGGGTTTTTCTTGAGGTTTTGTGAGGATCTTTGCGATATACCATGTACTGATGTAGGAGGATAGACTACGGAGCATCCATATCTAATTCATTAGGGCCGTAGTCTTACGCGGTGCATAGTACAACACGCAAATTAATCCATCGCTCTCTGTACTGCTATACTCAATAGATCCCACAGGTTTAGATATCCGCTGCGGATTGACGCAATAATGACAGTTAACACGGTCTTTCTGGTAGAACTTAATTATAGTCTGACAGCGAAAGCATGGTGGGTCCGGCTCCAGATCCTATCATTCGAGACACACGGAAGTCAATCTCTGCCACGATGACGACTGCCAGTATGTGTCGATAACACATTTTCTAGTTAGACGGTTGGTAGCGCGTGCTTAAGTCTTACATTCGACCGATCGATCGGTATATCACCACATGTACATCTCTAATACCTTTTTAGCCGCATGGACGTTCGTTATGGTCACAGCCAGGCAGACACATTCATATTAGGGCTACCAGATATATAGTATTCGCTCTACTCTCTTATCTACCTGTGGCTCTTCTATTAGAACACATATCCTCTATAATTTCCCTTGTATCCATTATGGAATCGACTGAACGACAATGACGCCAGCTTACTTTCCGAGCTTCATTCCATGAATTCCATAGGGCAGAAGGCCGTTGTCTACGTTGCATGGCGATCGGGTAATATTTTCTCGGGGTAGGTACAGCGTTACTGGGATGTCCTGTTTCGCTTCTATTCTTGTTTTCCTCTCGTACTAGTCAACTAAACTGACGTAATTTGTGACCTGTGGCGAGTTTTTCCGGCTGCTTAGACTTTTTTTTATATTAACGGAGATTAAGTGGTGGAGCGATCATGTCTTGGCGGGAGTGCATAGTGCTGCATAGTTAGTCAGCTCCCTTTATTCTTAGCTTTATTATTGTTGATTGTGGTGCTAGTGGACTTTGGCAGGAGTATGGATGTCCAGCGATGATTCTTCTACCGAGACTTATGGACTGGGGGTGAACATATTTCGGTTGTCAGGATTAATCAAAAGGAGTAGTAGAGTCCGTTGGGAGTAGGAATATAAGATATGGTTGTGTAGGGAAGAGAACCTTCGAATATATATATACTTTCTCTATGGGACAATTACTGAACAACACAGAAGACGGAACAATAAAAAGATAATTATAAAAATAAAACAACGGCCGAAAGGAGGGAGATAGAAACTGGTATACTGACTAACTTTATAGGAATTACCGAAATCCATGAGTCGATAGATCGCTCAACAAAAGCTGTGTTTTACCATCTCAAGCCCCGGTGCTCAGGCCAGAACAACTTTGTGAAGAAGGACATCGAGAACCGCAACCAGCATTGCAACGTTCGCAAACATTGAAACTACATATCCAGGCACGCCGTTAAGACGGATCAGTGTAGGTGTGCCATTGAGAATCTCAGAGAGTATAGGGTCAGCAACAGTGCATCCGCTTTGTTATACCCAGTGAAAGCCGCAAGGAAGCATCCTCTTCTCGTAGCGACTGCACGCCTTACTGATATCATCAGTCGACAGAGTCTCCCCATTGATGTCGTGATGATTGAAGTGGATGAGCTCAGGCAAGATCTCGGCCCGGTCGAGTAGTACCTCCAAAAAGTAGCACGTGGGCCAAACTGCCCTACCTGTTTGGTAGCATGACATGTATGTTATTACTGAGCAAGCACAACCAAGGTTGGCCCTCTTGAGGTCCTCCGATAGGCTCCAATCAGCAGATCGCATCGGTCGCAAGTGCCATCAGTGAAGTAACCACCATCTGCTCGTTGCCATCTTCATGGACAATCTTCTAATGACGGAAAGCCTTCCCAAACTTGACTCTACCTTCCTCGTTCACGGGTTTCACCATCTCATCACATAGGGCCAAGGCATTACATCTTTAGTATAACCCAGAAAGCGACCCAGGTCTAGTAGAGGGCGAAACCGGTAAGAATAAACCGCAGTGGATAGAGAGCCATTAGTCTATGAAAGCCTCCCGTGCATAGTAAGTACATGATACCTGGATAGATGGGCTCAGAAGCCCTTATCTGAGTCCTCACCTAGCCGTAAGAGATAGCATGTCCGCCATAACTCTGGTTTGTCGCGTTCATATTTGGTGAGCTGGATTCCATTGTTTAGTAAACAGTTTACAAGCACAGAGCCCGCTAGGCCAGCATTGATAATGAGCACATTAAAACCCATTGTATTTGAGCTGGAAGTCGACCATTAAAAGAAACAGGGACAAAGGTAGCCCAAAATCCCATGACAGATTCGGCTATCACAAGCGATCGGCTCATAAGGACCGCTTTAATAGTGTGGAGCTTTCGCGAATCCACATAATTAGGCCAGACTCGTTATACAATGGCGTAAAATAAGATGAGAGACTATAATAGATAAGCTGACGTTTGTGGGACAAGGGCTCAGATTGCAATATAGGACTAGGGTCACCCTTCCACGAATAGCAAGTTGGGAGGCGGGTTCGGCTGTCATCTAGACTGTTTGAGAATCCGAGACCCAGGGGGATACCATACAGACCCTCGATTGATACAATAGAGACTGGAAACTCGAGGCGATGCGCCCAGTATCGCACTTGAACATTCACAATGAAATTGAAGAGATTGCTGATAGGCAGCGGAAAGAGAGGATTGATGTCGGAGAACAGTGCGCGAGATTAACTTCGGTGGGCGAGCTCAAGACTGGTTTGGCTTGTATTTCTTGCATTTGCAACGAGGCTATGGTTGGTATGGCTACAGGAGATTACTAGGTCGTATTCACAAAGTAACCAGTTCATCGCGGCCCTAGGGCAACCCACCCCATAATATCCACTATACAGGAAGATTCATACGGAAAATAAAGGGGTGAAAGGACATCAATCTTGTGGCTTTCGTTTGGTATGCTAGGATTAAGGTCTCGCTATTTGCCGAAACATATTTCAAACCTTCATTTATATACTGATATGTAACGTGCTGCAATGGATCAAGTTGACAACAACTCAGCGAGCTTGTTAAGCCTACAGTGCCTATAAATAAACTGTACGGTTGCAATGTTAATGGTAAGCCCGATTGCACAAATCTCTTTACGTCATACGCCGATTCAGATTAAAATGTGCTGTTTTGGCGGCTGTCAGTGGCAAAAGATTTAAACAGCTCGGTAGCCCTGTCTGGAAGAGCACCTTCTTGGGTTACATTCGAGTCCAATTGCAGACCTCTAGAGTGAAACCCTGTAGAGGTACAGTGGATGTATTATCATGGAACAGAACATGATCAAAGGCAACGTGGAGCCTTCCTTGGTAACACAATCCTTGGAGCTAGGGTATTTGGTTGAGCTTGAGCCGGCTAAGCCTCTATTTTGCCAGAATAGACGTTAAAATGTTTGCCTACCTAGGTACATCGGAGGCAGGAACAGTAAGAGTAGGAAATGTGGACCGCACTAGAAAGCCAAATATCTCAACACTGCCTAGCGGCATATGCACCATCGGTGGGCGCCAATTTAGAGGCGCAAAGTTCGTCCACCTTATATGTTAGATCGTTCAATGTTGATGATAGAAAGTGAGAAATAGCCCCAAAAAGAGTGCTTATCGGTTCTCGCCCATTGTGCATTCTTCCAAGCGCACTCTCTTGTATCAAGCACAGAACTTTGCTAATATACCCAAGCTCATAGAACAAGACCTGAGCTGTGATACGCTGCTCGGCAACAATATCAAGCTCGAAGTCACCGAAATATATGGGTGTAACAGGTGAAGGTTCCATGAGGTTAACAGGGCTCTTGGCGGGTGAGTGCTTATCGATGCGATCGAACACCGCTCGGTACCACGACAAGGCCTTGGACATCGTGGTTACAATCAGGAAAAGAATGCTGGTGTCTTCGAGGCAGTCGGTACAGTCCCGAGATAGAAGCTGATCAAGGGTTTGAGCTGCCGTGCGGTTGATCTTCAGGATGTGGTCATTTGATGGCAAGCCAGAGCCCCTTTCCAATCGACATGTGGCCTCAGCACGGTACATTTCTTGCAAAACATCGAATAGTAGACTAGCGCATGGACATAGGTTTCTTGACGTGCAGGAATCTGGAGGTGAAAAGTAAGACTCTGACAAACCCCCCTCCAGTGGGGGATACGATTCACGTTCTCCGACGAAAGGTAAAGACTTGATCTCCGGTTGTCCCGGTAGGCTATTTATTGTTGTGCCAAAGTAATCAAATGGACCTGGACTAGCTGATATTCCCTTACAGTAATCATCGCCTGTCCCAATATACATACCGTCGAGCTCACACTGGAAGTCAAATGAGACGGGTTCCACGCCTGCGAATAAACAAAAGTCCGATGAGTTCACTGGACCTCCAGACATCAGATGTTCGGCCACTTGTATATCTTGAGGCGTTGATTGGTCAAAGCCTTCCATTGCTTTGAAAGGTACTCGTCTTCCAGTTCGTATATAAGAACTCGATAGTTCAGCTTGGCTTGTTGCCGACCGTCCTTTCCACCGATACGGGCCGTAAACACAATGTTGCTGCACGGATTCACATCGTTCACAACGGGGTTTCTTTTTATCGCACCGTACTTTGAGAATTGTACAACGGTCGCATGTAGACCGAAGTCTCCTAGGCGCCTGCGCTTTATCTGTGCGTTGCTGGTCGATTGGTCCTTTGCTGGACATCTCGATTCTGAGACGCTGTATGATATGTCAGAATCATGTACTCAACATATGCATACATGGAGATGTGAAAGGCTACAAACTCATATCTCACAACGATGTCCCGTAAATAAATGCTCCTGAAGAATAGCGAGGGGTGGTATCTGATGCACACGAGACTACAAATTACGAATACCTCTATATACGCGCAGAGCACTAGCCCATAGAAGCCTCTGTTCACATTTTCAACACATAAACATACCAATCCCTTTGCTACGGGACTAGGCAACGAACAAGGATAAACTTTGGAAAGCTCGTGTTGTGCGAGCGCCCACTTAGGGAACATTTCCCGAAGCTGGTAAGAACTATGCCTGAGACGCCAAGGTGTTACAATAGATCTCACCCGCTATGATGGTTCAGCAATAGGTGCTACAGACATGGCTGTCCCTAGCTAACTGGGGCCCTTAAAGCTTCACCAGCCGAGGCTCTATTGGCTGGATGGCTTCCAATCGCCCTAAGTTTGGTTTGCGGCCGTAGGCTGACAGGATCTGTCTTACCTTTTTGTATGCTAGGGATTTATAACAAGACTCATCTGGACTTGGCCAAACGTGGCGAGCTGTGATATCGATCCCAGATAGGGGTTCATTGGTAGGGTCAACTGCCTTATCAGAGTTCAACCTTCGCAGGGAACGTGATACGAGCCCCAATATCATAGGTGTCGGGACACCCCGTCACAATGCAAGTCGCTCAGTAGGCATCAACATAACATGTCCTAGGAACTAAGAAACGAAAATCAGTTATCGCTATCGATAATAATAACAGTGTTACCTAGCATTCTACTAATGCAACACTGCAACACTACTAAGAATAGTGCATTGTGAGCTGATGGAAGAAGAAATATTAGCTGGACAAAGAGTGCACTGGGTGAGATGATCAGACATTCTGGCCCACAGGGTCAGCCGCACATGTAAAGTAAATGTACGGTCTCCTTCGACTGGGTAGACATGAGTATTTGGACACTGGACAACACAGGTGGATTATAAATTCGCCTAGACGCCCATGATGGACCTTGTAGCACTAGAAGCTAAGGTAGACCGTTTCATGCACTCTGGTTACTCCATGACGCGCAATTAGAATGCCAGCGGGTGCTGATGGGCTATTTACAACGTGGCATTGGATGGGTCTTTCCTAGCTCATCATGGACCAGGAGCCCTTCCAGGAGCCTTCCCTGACGTACAGCATACCGTGTGATCTGGGAGAACATCTGAGATGTTCAACCTCACCTACCGACGAAGTACTGTAACAATCAGCATGTTAACATCACGTCGCCTCGGAGAATCTGGGCTGTCGATGGCTGTTGCTTAATAGGAGAGACAAGACATTCCAGCTTTGCTCGAGTAGTATTTCATGTCCATAATGCCAAAACGGTTATCCTGACTTTGATTAGAAAAATATGGTACAAGCAACGGAGAGTATTTGGAATAATACATGCTGGTGTCTGGTGATACCGTCCAATATTTCTCGTATTCAATGTTCAGGGTACCAAGTCACTGTGTGAAACAGGAGGCAAAGGCTACATCAACGTGATCATTTGGAATGCAAAGCCACTTGTCCTGAGTCTGAGCGATGCCTGAGTGGTTCATTTCTGATGAATAAGTCTTTACTTACTGCGAGCCATTTAATTGACTCTATGTATGCCTTACCCAAGATGTAGTTGAGTGTAACTGCGGTATTCTGCGGAAGCCAAATGTCTATAGCAAAGGTCCACTACACGTACTACATATTACTTTGAGGAACTGTTGAGTCCTATGAATAGAACCGAAATCACTTCTATAGTGTGACCACTTGATTTTGCCTTACAGATTGCGAGCCAGATACAGGGCATATGTCATAAAACATGGTGGCGATAGGAAGCGTCACTCTACCGTCGGTCACCGAGAACGTAACATGAACGGATCAAGGCCACTAGTTTGACTAAAGTATACAGGCCCCAATTGCAGATATTTATTAGTAGCGTTCATTATTTCCATGTCGTTTAATGCATTTTCCCTCTCAATCTCTTGAGCGGCGGAAATTGGGTCTGCCGATGGCGACTGTGAAGGAGGTACAGACTAGGCACAACATTAAATGACAGTGAACTTAGGCAGCAGAGGTACGTCAAGACCCACCAATATGTCGTATTGCATAAGTATACGGGGGTCACTCGATATAGTGGGCGTGATGCGCCTGTGTCCAAGGCACACCTACCACTGCCCCGGGGAACCCCCAAAATTACTACTCCACACCAGAGGGTCAGACGACATCTATCGACAAAAGAGGGTCGTGCAATCTCCAAACTCTTTGCGATCACCTCTCAGCCTCAAGTGTCACGTTGCAGCTCTGAAATGTCTGGTGCCTGCATCCAGCAGACCCGTGTCCAGCACTCAAGCAGCGGCAACCCTGTTCTTGACTTCAGTGATATTGCCATGCGGATGACCTCGCGCGAGGGTCTGAGACCGACGCTAGATTACAACTGCTTCACTATTCAGGTGGACTAAGGTCAGGAAGGAATGCGCCATGATCTGTCTTGTGGCTTTAAGAGCGGGGGTCGTATAGCTGGTTAACTTGGGGAGACACTCGATAGATTGTGGGTTTTGCTTCCGCTTGAGGTCAGTCATAATGCTAGGTATTATCATATGATCAATAATGATATAATTGCTGAATGCCATTCGCCACAGCTCTAAGGGATGAGACAGAAAGCTATTTGCGTTTTTGTGTTATTGAGCGTGGATATGTAGTCAATTGTGATTCCCATGGATTTGCCTGATAAGCCCTCAAAAGGCGTATAGCATAGTGCAAGGCTCAATACAGATTATCTTGATCAGATAGGTAAAAACATCTGCGAATATTCACCTGTTAGCGGAGGCCATTTTCGCTAACATTGGGCCTTGTGCATTCTCTTCATCACAAGGTAGAGAAGGCGGCGCAGTGTAGTCATCGTAAAATGCAGGCAGCCGTGGGATATCTGCCAATGATCTGACTAAGTGCTTTGAACCACAGTAAGACATCTATTCCACCTCTGCACATATATAGCATTGATAAACTTCGAGGATACATACGTGCTCCCCGAGCAGATCGGAAGGATTCCAGCTACCGGTAAGCTGTAATCATCATCCAACACGGGATAATATGGATGATGTGATCCTTTCCCCAAAGGAGCCTGAACTCATAAGATCAGGGATAGGTATCTGTGGCGATAGCCCGAGGACCGTAAAGGCTTGCTTACATCCCGAGGTATCCGAAAAAGAGCGGCAGCTGCCGGTAATTCATGTTATGAGAAGCAGATTCACGGATCCACCTTCGGTATCGTGCCTCTTGTGATACGTCAGACTCGCAGTAAGATATGGCGAGGTGCCCTAATGTCCGTGAACAGATGCACGCATAAGATGCGATACCCGTATCAAGCCAACCTTACAGTCATCATGACTGCAACGCTGAGGCTAACCCTTTCGGTATAGTTGTCTCGGTCTTCCAAATGGGTCAGCCTGGCAGTCTTCTGGATGACAGACCTATTGTGGACAGACATCCTGACCGGACGAGAGCCGGTGACATAGGCTTCATGTTAGACATATAAAGATACATAGCCCCAGTAGTATCTGCTGCTTGTAAAGAATCTTGGTAGCCCTCAAAGCCAGGAGCTTACCTGTCAACATCTAGTGTTTTTGTCAGAACCATGGCCGAGAAGCGCAAACATATTGTTCTCTTTGGGGACTTGACTTGTGACTCGGTCGCGGGTCTCAGAACCCTGGCCACCATTAAAGACAATCCTCTTTTGACCTCCTTCTTCGAAAGAGTTACAGCCGGCCTTCGAGAGGAAATTGGTCTGCTTCCACTCTCGCAGCGTCAACGATTCATCCGCTTTACGACATTTGAGGAGCTTCTCGCTAGAGTCCAGCGCTCAACTTGTCCCCATCCTGGACTTGAAAAGGGTTTAGCGTGTACCTATCAACTGGCATGCTTCATCCGGTAGGCTTACTTACTGCACGACTGAACAGTAGAGTGTCCTGGACTGACTAGTGAGAACAATAGGCACTACACCTCTCCCGGTCGAAGGTATCCCTCGATGCATGAAACTTGCATCGTAGGTCTTTGTACTGGTCTCCTCAGTGCAGCAGCTGTGGGGTGTTGCGAGAGCATTACGGACCTCCTCCCTCTAGCGACACACACAGTACTTATAGCGTTTCGCGCGGGTTTATTTGTTGCCGATGTGCGTGACAGACTGGAGCCGCAGACAGGGTCACCCGTGGCGTGGAGTGCTCTGACTCCTGGCTTAGATGGTGACACAGCTGCCTCAATCTTACAAAGGTATAGTGAGGAGAAGGTACATAAGTTGACCCTTACATATCTACATCTTGTACTGATACTAGGGATAGGGCCTTCCCGCTACATCGGCCCCATACATCAGTACATATGCCAATACAGGAGTTACACTGAGTGGTCCACCAAGCGCACTTGATGATCTTCTTACTTCAGGCTGCTTCCCAAAGAGCCGGTCTCTTACGATTCCTATATATGCCCCGTACCACGCTCCTCACCTTTACGGACAAAACGATATAGACAATATCCTCCGAAAGGCTAGTGCCCCAGAATTTGCATCATACGAGTGTCAATTCAATGTTTTATCCTCCACAACTGGACAAAGCATCAGGGTTGACACATACGGCGCATTAACCGGTCACGCCCTGAATGAAATTCTCCGAGAGCCGCTACGATTGGACCTCATCGTCTCTTCGCTAGGCGAGGCCTTGCTATCAGAGTCTCCCATACCAAGCTGCACGATCCTTCCCATCGCCACACTCGTTGGGCAAAGCTTCGCTGCCGCACTCCGAAAGCAAGGCGTGCCGGATATAATCGTAGACCCCTGCATGAACTCCAGTGTTGCTGTGCAAGATGATCGAACGTCTACAACCGGACATCTAGGCCATTCTAAACTAGCCATTATCGGATACTCTGGCCGGTTTCCTGATGCCAACAACAACGAAGAGTTCTGGCAACTACTTCACGAAGGCCGTGATGTCGCCAGCATAACACCCAGTAATCGCTGGGATGTTAGGACGCATGTGGATCCGAGTCTCAAAAGAAAGAATACCATGGGCACGCCGTACGGATGCTGGCTGAAAGAACCCGGACTCTTTGATGCCAAGTTTTTTGCTCTAAGTCCTAGAGAAGCACCACAAGTTGATCCTGCGCAGCGTCTTGCGCTTATGACCGCGTACGAGGCAATGGAATTTGCTGGATTCGTGCCGGACTCCACACCATCCAGTCAGTCTGATCGCATTGGAGTTTTCTATGGCACCACGAGCAACGACTGGGGTGAGACCAATAGCTCGCAGGATGTCGATACCTAGTACGTTGTATTTCTTTTTATTTTCTTTTGACCTTAGTTGCGCTTTGTCGCCTATCCCTTCCGTTAGTCATGCTGTCCTTCATTGTTCATGTTTCTATGCTCGTCTTGCTATTGCCTATTTGGTTCACAACCGTGGAACGTCCTTCTAACAGAATTTCCACTAGCTACATTCCTGGATCATGCCGAGCCTTCATCCCAGGACGCCAAAACTTCTTCTACAAATTCAGCGGTCCAAGCTACAGCGTTGACACAGCCTGCTCCTCGGGGCTAGCCGCCCTCCACCTTGCCTGCAACTCGCTGCTCAAAGGTGACATCGACACAGCCATCTGCGGAGGAACGAACGTTCTTACCAACCCTGGTAGGCACAATGTCTTATATTACCACATCGCCTAATACTAACTCACTCCAGATATCACTGCCGGCCTTGACCGTGGGCACTTCCTCTCCCGAACAGGAAACTGCAAGACCTTCGACGACGATGCCGATGGATATTGCCGCGGAGAGGGAGTATGCACAATGGTCATCAAACGGCTGGAGGATGCAAAGGTAGACAATGACCCCATCGTCGCCGTGATTCTTGGGGCGTACACCAATCATTCTGCTGAGGCGGAGAGTATTACTCGGCCACATATTGGGGCGCAGAAGGCTATCTTCGAGAAGGTGCTCACTTCGGCTGGCGTTGAGCCTTATAGCGTGGGATATGTTGAGATGCACGGCACTGGGACTCAGGCTGGTGAGTACTGCTGTTTCCTTTTGCTGGAAGTTGACGTGGCTTTACTAAGTTATCCATTTGTGTAGGTGATGCCAGGGAGATGAAATCCGTTCTTTCCATCTTTGCGCCTGAGACAGAAAGGCCGCGTGCTGATGTTGAGAGGCTGTTCTTGGGCTCTGCAAAAGCTAATGTTGGCCATGGGGAGTCTGTCTCTGGTCCTATTGCTATGATCAAGTCGCTCATGATGCTGGAAAGGAACGAGATACCGCCTCATTGCGGAATCAAGACGAAGGTGAGATGGGTTTCGTCCTTTTCGCATGACTACATATTGACTATACCAAGATCAACAGTGGCTTCCCGACGGATCTCACTGAGCGCAATGTACACATAGCTACGACGCCTGTTCCGTGGGAAAGACCGGAAGGTGGTGTTCGCCGAATTATGATCAACAACTTCTCCGCTGCCGGAGGTAATAGCTCTGTCTTGATCGAAGATGCGCCAGTCTTTGAGCCTAAAAGCAAAGAGGTCGATCCTCGCTCCACACATGTGGTAGCTGTGAGTGCCAAGTCGAGTACTGCGTTGGCAGCTAACATCAAATCTCTGCTATCATACATGGCCACTACAAAGCCAGCACTCCCCAGTTTATCATATACAACGACTGCCAGGCGCATCCATCATCCATTTAGAGTCATGGTAAGTGGGTCAGACCTGTCTGAGGTCCAGGCTGTACTAGAGAACAAGGTCGTATCTCCCACGGTCCAGAGCCGAAGCAGGACCGCGCAGCGTGTTGCATTCGCATTCACCGGCCAGGGATCACAATACATTGGCATGGGCGAAAGCCTAATGCACTTCACTACCTTCCGCAGCGACATCGAGCGATATGATGGCATTGTACAAACCCTTGGTTTCCCTTCTTTTTTACGGTTGATTGAACCGGGAAGTGGCGATATTTCCGAACTTCCTCCACTTGTCGTTCAGGTCGGAACGGTGTGTATCCAGATTGCAATGGCGCGTCTGTGGCGATCTTGGGGAATAGAACCTTGTGCTGTGGTTGGCCATAGCCTCGGTGAATATGCAGCATTGAACATTGCTGGCGTACTGTCTGAAGCAGACACCATTTTCCTGGCTGGGAAGCGGGCACAACTATTGCAGAACGATATTTCAGCAAACACACATGCCATGCTTGCTATCAGTACGGGTGTGGGGGAAACGAGATCGCTGTGCAAGGGTCTGGAATACGACATTGCGTGCATCAACACACCAAGAGAGACCGTCTTGAGTGGGACAAATGAGCAGATCGACCGAATACTCGATGTTCTGTCTTCTTCAAACCTTAAGAAGACCAGACTCCGTGTTCCGTTTGCATTCCATTCTTCGCAGATGCAGCCCGTGCTTCAGAAGTTCAAAGCCGCCGCGCGAGGCGTCAAATTCTACGAGCCAAAAGTTCCTGTCATCTCGCCTCTTCTTGGAGAAGTCCTGACATCAAAGGAACCATTTGGACCGAGTTATCTCGCTCGTCATTGTAGAGAAACGGTTAACTTTGCCGCCGCACTTGAAAGCGCAAAGACAGATGGAGTCATCAGCAGTGCGATATGGGTTGAGGTAGGAGCACATCCTATTGTGTCTGGATTACTGAGGAACAATCTCGACTCAACGCTGAAGACTGTTCCCACCCTTCAGCGCAACAAGGACACCTGGAAAGTGATCACCACCAGCCTGTCTACTTTGTACGAGTCCGGTGTCGACGTCAGATGGTCTGAATACCACCGCGACTTCACCCCAGGTCTTTCTGTCCTACGACTCCCATCATACAACTGGGACCTGAAGGAATACTGGATACAATACGTCAATGACTGGTCTTTGTACAAAGGGGATGCACGATTCTTAAAGGGGCCACCTGGGCTATCGACTACCTGCGTCCATAAGCTCGTCGAGGAGAAGAAGGACGGCAGCAAAATCACCGTTGTGGGTGAGGTGGATGTTCTCCGCGACGATGTGGATCCGTTCGTTCGTGGCCATCGTGTCAATAATCTGCCTCTCGTCACTCCATCCGTGTATGCTGAAATGGCGCTCGTGATTGGGGAATATCTCCGTAAGCAGCAGGCCCGGCTTTCTGGAGCCCTGGTGGATTTGCAACATATGGACGTGCAACGACCGTTTGCAACGAAGAGTAAAGGGAAAGGTCCCCAGCTTTTGCAATGCCATGTCGTGCTTGATTGTGAGAGCTTCCAGGCATCGGTGGAGTTTTGGAGCGTCACACCAGAAGGCAAGAAGCTTGTTAGACACGCCATCGCCAGCATCACGTTCCCGGATGCGAAGGCCGCTCAGGCGGAGGTCCAGCAGCGTGCGGAGAGCATTCTGCAGGAAATGGAAGACATGGCGGCTAGAGTCAATACTGACGACCGAGTGCAGAAGTTCACCGGTAGAACCGGATACAACTTGGTATCCTCACTCGCCTCCTATGACTCCGAGTACATGGGTGTTTCCTCGGTTCTCCTGGACAGTGCCCGGTTGGAGGCTGTTGCGACTGTTAAATTCAACAATCCTCGAACAGCTGGGGTATACCATGTAAATCCATACCTGATCGATAATCTTGGACAGCCGGCTCTCTTCGTTATGAACGCCAATGACCAAGCCGATCTCAGCAAAGAAGTATTCGTCAACCATGGCTGGAAATCCCTGCACTTCTACAAGCCGCTATCAATCAAAAAGACGTACCGATCGCACGTCCGCATGAGCGGGCCTGACACTGATGGATTGTATGGCGGGGACATGGTTGTTTTCGAGGGTAAGGAGGTTGTCGCCGTGTATAAGGGCATAAAAGCACAAGGGGTTCCGCGAAGGCTCATGGACTATATTGTTCACATGCGCGATGACACCAAAGCCGGTGCGCCTTCTGGGGGGACTCTTAATGCTGGCCATGCTGGACCGAACTCGGCAGCCGATCAGTTCATGGAAATTACTCGTACAGGCAACGGCTCAGATAGCTGGAATGCCGCACTCCAGATAATATCGGAAGAGAGTGGTGTCCCCATCGCTGAATTATCGCCCGAAGCAGCATTCGACGACCTAGGCGTGGACTCGCTTCTTGCCCTGCTCTGTGCCAGCCGCTTCCGTGAGGAACTTGGCCTGCACTACGAGTCATCCATCTTCCTAGATCATCCCACCATCAAGGAGTTAGAGGCATTCTGGAAACAAGGCGCACCTGAGAGCGGAGCGGTGGCTGTAAGCGGCCGCGACGCTGTCCTAAACTCCATGTTTGCCGAAGCAGAAGCAGAGGTCGACCAAGACAAGAGCAGTAGCGACGAGGACCGATCATCATTAGGCACCAGCTCGTACGAAGTCATCAATGCCAGCACGACAGAGACCACACCAGAGATCAGTAAAACATCTTCACCCAAGATCTCCGCAACGTCGCTTCTCCTGCAGGGTAACCCGGCTCTGCCCTCGACAGTCAAGACTCTATTTCTGCTCCCGGATGGCTCTGGATCCTGTTCCTCCTATGCAGGGCTTCCGCGCATCCACCCATCCATAGCCGTCGTAGGCGTGAACTGCCCGTTCATGAAAATCCCAGAATCCTACACATGCGGTATTGACGAGGTCACAGAGATGTACATAGCCGAGATCCGGCGACGCCAGCCCCATGGACCGTATGCGCTCGGTGGATGGTCCGTGGGTGGTATCTTCTCTTACCACATCGCACAACAACTCGCAGCACAAGGTGAGCAAGTCAGCGAGTTGATTCTCATCGACTGCCCGGTCCCCCAGGGTCTGGACCACCTCCCACGCCGATACTACGAGTACTGCAATACGATCGGGCTGCTGGGCGACGTGAACGGAGTCAAACGGGACCCGCCACCTTGGCTCATTTCCCATTTCGAGGCTTGCGTCAACAGTCTGCATTCGTACCACGCAACACCCTTTGTGTTCGATGACGTGCCACGTACACAAATCATCTGGGCCTGCGACGCAATCGACAAACACTGCGAACCCAAGTTCGAGCGGAGACCAGACGACCCGGAGGGACTGAAGTTCCTCGTGGCAACTCGAACCGACTTTGGTCCCTGTGGCTGGGAATCTCTCCTCCCCGAAGAAGACATAACCTTGGATAGGATGCCGGGGGCCAATCATTTCAGTATGATGAAGGGGAAACTTGCGAAACGCCTGAGTGAGATGATTGAGGCATTTTTGATGATTGGAAATTGAACTATTAGATTTTGTTTTGCTTCAATGCCGTACTTGGGTTGTGTGATTCTTATGCTTGACAGCTATATTTCTTATTCGGTGTCCACAATGCACTTTTTGACATTCATGTCTTATTCATTTCAAGGACATATAAAAGCACCCACGGTATATTAAAACTTCCTTAATGCTCACAATGGTATCTGCTATTTGATCCAGGGGGCCGGCTTCAGCAAACCAAATGACCGGTTTATCTATTCCAGAGAAAGAGTCATTCCATAGTCAAAAGTCCCCAACCCTAAATAACCCCGGTTGATCAGACAGGAACCGATCTACGAAGACTCCCAACTTTTACAAGAGAATCAAATTGACTCCGAGGCATAGGATTATTCCCACTCATATTTGGTATCACAAAACCAAGCTTACTAAACATTACCACCAACACAATCACAACCCAGAAAACATCCCTTCGTCCACCTAGTCATCAGTATATGAATGTCAATCTAAGACATGGTAGACCGTAGGACAAACAAATTTCATCTCACATCAAGACGGAAGGAAGCAGCGTGCATGGTTCATAAACTACACTTGCTTCTCCGGGGTGACTTGCGTAGCCGAGACGCTAGTAGTCGTCTCGTGTGTAGGATGAATCTTGAGATTGCCTTCGATGATCTCTCTCTCGAGGTCCTCCATGCGACTCCGCTTCTCCAGCTTGCGCCAGGCTGGGAGTCCGCTGTCGAAGACATCGTCCATTTCCTCGAGTGTGTAGCCTTTCGTTTCGGGGGCGGCTAGGAACATGTGGATGAAGGCGGCGGTGTTGAAGGCAGCGAACTGTGGTACAGGAGCAGGTTAGTGAATGGAGACACTGAAATGAGTCGTGCGAAAAGAACATACAATCATGTACATCTTCCAGTTGATCGACCACAGCAGTGGTGGGACGAAGAGCGCCAGCAGACAGTTCCAGATCCAGTTTGAGGCGGTCGCGAGCGAGACTGCTTTGGCGCGGACTTTCACGGGATAGATCTCAGCTGGGTAGGTCCATGAAGTCGGGCCGATGGTCGTCGCGAAGGAACACACGAACAGATAGGATAATGCGATGATCGCCTTCCCCACGGCGGGGTGGTCGGCGACCGTCCACGAGATAGCATCGAGCTTGGGATCGGTGCCAGGGTTGGGCGCCCCGAATCCTCCTTGTAGCCCACCTTCCAGGTAAAGGAAAATAGCCTGGAGGAAGAATCCGATCAGAAGCGCGGGGCGTCGGCCGAACTTATCCAGGTAGATGATGGCAGGTAGGGTCAGGGCCGTGTTGAGAATGTATTGGATGGACGCGGTCAGCAGCGGCGATCCAGTGCCGGTGCTCTGCATGATATAGACTATGGAGCGATTAGCATCCTGCAGCTTAATCTCGCGCTCAATGGCTGTTTCTCTGGGTTGGTATCAGCATGCGTCGAACATACCTATGTAGTACATCATCACGTTCATGCCGCACAGCTGCGACCACATCTGCAAGCTCATGCCCAGGATGACACGCTTGAAGATGCGAGGTTTGATGAGCTCTTGGAAGCCAGTGTTGGTTTGCTCCCGCTCCAGCGCCAGAGCATCTTGGATTTCTTTGTATTCAGCGAGGACCTTGGGATGGTTGACATCTCCGTTGCCGTGCAGCTTCGAGAGCACATTCAGGGCTTCCTCCCAACGGTCTTTGCTAGCGAGCCAACGGGGAGACTTGGGGAAGAGGAACATGCCAAAGAAGAGGATAACGCCGGGTACGATTTGGATTCCCCAGGGAATGCGGAAAGCAGCGGTACTTTGCGTCGGGTTGTTTGGGCCGCCGTCGACGTTGCTCGCGCCGTATTGCTGGAGGGTTGTCAGTATGGGAACGACAGCCATGACAAGCATGAGAAGTTAACCCACAATGAAATACTGAATCAAGATACCCCATGTAATAGCCCATTGCTGCAGCGATATAACCCGTCCTCGAATTTCCTTCGGTGCGATCTCGGCCTGATAAACGGGGACCATTGCAGACGCGATACCGACGCAACCACCGGCGATGACACGCCCGACGACTAGAAGCGCGATTCCGTTCGACGCACACATAAAGCTAGTAGGAATTAGGGCAATTCATTTATGTTCCACCTCGGAGTTAGTTTCACCTACATAGAGCCAATAACCCAGAGAATAGACGAGAACTGGATCGCCCTGACACGCGAGTAGCGATCGGCAATAAAGCTAGAGCACAGCGCACCGACGAGAGAGCCAAAAGGCATCGCACAGGTGATACTGCCCTGGTAATAGTCAACACACAAACTACGGCCTAAGATCTAGAGAAAATAAATACTTACCTGCTTGTATTGACCGCTACCCACTTGGAAATAGTTGGTATACGCAGCAGTTCCCAAGACGCCTTAACAGAGTGAGCCTATGTTTGCCATCACAGGGCTCCAGCATTGCTTACCACTCATAGACGAGATGTCAAAACCAAACAAACCACCGCCTGCAAAAATGTCAGCTTGTGTCTGCGGCGTCCAGAACAGACATGGTAATGTTCACCTAGAGTGGCAAAGCCACAGAGAAAGTAGACGTTGTAGATTTTCTTCATGGCGACAGTTACTGTTGACACCCGGTCAGCGACGCAGGAGCCAAAGGTCGGATCAAGCAGAGAACATGTGAAAGAAGTCCCCAGTGACCGGAATGGCCGTCTGTTTAAATATGCCGACTGGCTGCAGTGAATAGAGCTTTGGGCGGCTGTCAGGGAGTCACTGGTGAATTTCACCTAATGTAACACTGCGTGTCGGCTGACGGGCATGATTGGAGAGGAGGGATTAAGGAAACAGACCTGGTAGAGTGATTGGGAGATCTTTACCTTGCCTGAGGAGAGAGAATCACAAGTTGCACGGCGTGGCGGGCGCCACCAAATAAGAGGCGTGGTTATGATTCGACGGGAAGGAGTTGTCTCTACGAGTAGAGTCTCGTATTTCTGATCATGGGGGAATTCGACCTTCCCCGCAGTTGTGATTCTGGGGTAAACAAGGTCTCTTTGAAGCTTTAACCTTTTCGTCTGGTGCTTAAGCCTTTCAAGTGGGACAGTGGACCAGGCAAGTCTTGTAGGGAAGCATCGTGCGATGCCACCGGAGAGAGACAAAGGAACTTGGGGGGTCAAGCACGAGTCAGGGACTGAAATCAGTTCCAGATCCACGTAACTATGATCGTTGTCTCGCTACGGCCTTCGGACTCCCAGAATACGACTCTGCCCGTGCCGCACCATGAGTCTCGTCAACCCTAATTCAGTTAAAGAACAAAAGAGCTGCAGAGCTATCCACCCTTGATAGGCGGAATATCTCCTGGGCCCTAATCGTATCCAAGCGCGCCAAGACTGCTTAACGGGTCGAAATAAGACTTCCAAGCCCTTAGTGGATAGCAGGCGTTACACCACATGGCACTACGAAGGGAAAAAGTAACATTACTAGGGCACAGACGATGGCAATCAACCAAGGGCAAGCTCAAAGTTCAATCTCCCTCTCCCGTGACCGCAAACCATCCCAAACTTAGGGTTACATAAATGTCACGTTCAATCGACAAATCCCGCGTCGAAGTTTCAATCGATACCCGAATCATTCCAAATCGTTGGTTGAACACTATGCAGGGGTATTCAGGGTCCGTCAGTCTGTCTTTCATGTTGACTAACAGTAAAAAGCTATTCAACTGGGTTTTGTCACGGCATTATATATCTTCCCGTTCCTGCAAGATATCACAGAACGATACTTTGTGGAACTTGCATTGCTGGAACAGATCGATGGACTCATATTTAACCATAGAGCTACCATGACATGGTAGGGGTCCATAGAATCAGAAGGGAAGCAGCCATAACGATGGTTATGCCTAAGGCGTGTCCACGCTTTTATTGCCCGAGTATCCAGAGTTTAGAAGGTGTGTCAGAATTGAATCCAGTCACTTGATTATGCCTCCGACTCCAAGCGTAAACTGCAATTCCAATGACAGTTACTGCCAGGGTAGTTGTATGGCAGTAGCTGGGCCATCGGTCTGAGCCATGACGCAACGCACCATTGCCATTTTCCATTAGAAGAAGTGCGGTGGCTATGTCGGAGAAACTTAGGGCAGGAACAACATGGTCGCATTTTCCTAGTCGCCTATATATGGATTGCTCGTGTTGAAGGAACTCAATATTCGCTTCAACTTCATCGTCGCTGCTTGTGCTCCATCTGAGAGGTAGCTTGATGGCAGTTTGCTGTCGACGGACGACCAAGCCGGTTCTCCCAATGCCGAGGATTTGCTCCTGGGGAAACGAACCTACGGTATCGACATTGTAGGAGAATGCCATTGAATTGCCTGCTACTAACTGTGTTTGGGAAATGTAATCAGTATTCAAAGAAGAATGGATTGATGACTGAATTGGCTGAGATACCATCTCCAGTTAAGCAAGGGGTTGACAACTATTATATGCCTATCGTTGATCATTGGTGCCTAAGCTCGAGGCTGCAGCTCGACTAGGTGTGATAATATTTTAGTCTACCTCGGCACTAATGAATGTATTTATCGTACAAGATGTGACTGAGTTTAGTCTCGGCCTCGTCTATAGTGACAGGAAGGACAGCCTTACGGCTCCAGGACTCCTTTCTTCAAGGTTGTGCTCGGCCGCAGCGTGGGCATCCTCACCACATCTGTTCGCGTCTGGCGAAGACGAACAGTCCCCTGCCGCAATAACTCCCCAAAAGTTCCCGGTTGCGCCTCCTTGCCCTCGTGCTCTGGCTGATCGAGTAGGCCGCCCAGATAAACGGAGCGCGCCAAGCCAGGCGCATGCGCGACTTTCCACATACTGGCACTGGCGAGAAGCTCCCAAATCAACTTCTCCGCCTCCTTGTATTTCTCCGATGACTGGTCGACCGTTGGTCCTGAGTGTGGAAGCTGTAATGCGTCGAATGCGCGTTCGCCAAATCCCACAAAGCTCGTGACATACTCTCCACGCCAATCTTCCTCCAGACAGCTGAAGGCGAAAATGTGGTTCTGCCAGTAATCTACGCCCGAGAACCCTTCGCCGGCTTCTTCCAAGCAGAAAAGACGTGTCCAGCAGACGATCTGAGTAATATACTCGAGTACCTGAGCGGGATCAATCCAGTCAGGGTCGAATTCCGCGGTCTCACCCTCGAACATCATGGGCAGTATAGGTGCAATCAAGGGGTCCTCCGAGCATCCTTTGATATTCTTCTTGTTCCCCCAGACATGCGTGAAGAGGCGGTGCCTGGGGACGGGCCATTAGTTGTTGTGATTTGACTGACTGTTTGAGGAGACACACTAACCATTGGTAGATGAAAGGGTCATTCTTGCGTGCCGCCACAAAATGGTTCCCTCCAACAAGCCCGTAGATGATTGGGATAGCCACCCGGTATGGGGAGTCTGGGTCCTCCAGCTCATCCCAGCAGACCCGATCAAGATGTCGAATCAGTATGTTTCCAACATCCATCCATGCGCCACCGTGTTCATATAAGCAGGCGGAGCGTGTCAGGTCCGCTCCATGCTGGCCGAGAAACGGTCCATCCATCGTGCGGTCCACAAACGCTGGTGGTAGGAGGCTGTCTGGAACATAGCAAAGAGTGTTGTTTGGGGAGCCAGGCACGTTGTCCAGTACGCGAACTGTCCACCCCGGCCCAAGAATACGGACCCAGTCAATGACATTTTTCTGGCACCACTTGGGCATATTCTCGACCCCCGCATGCCAATAGGCCCAGACATTCTTCTCTGATGTTACTGGTTGATACTCTTGAAAAGTAGCCAGTATTTCTCCATCTGTCCGCTCATCCGTCACTTCGACGGGTGTCAGCTTGTCACGATATGCTGCTGGAATGGAAAAGTCCATGGTGATTTGCTAGGTTGCAAGGAAACGAGAACGCGTAAAAGAAAAGAACAGTGTCAAACATGTTTACGGCTCATATCGAGATTTTATGTCGACAGTTGACCGCTACATCTTGAGAATGGATAATGTATCCACAAGACGATCGGGCGCAAACCGCCCCAAGTGATATGTTAGACGACACCGCCAATGGGATCAGATATAAGGGTACCAGATGCAACTGTGTCAGAAATTAGTATAATCATGTCAAGGTCGTTCTGACCCTTTTTTACCCCACCTCGCTCATTATCAGTTACCTAAACATGGCCGGCCAATACTGTGGGTCGCCTAATATTATGCAGGGTTTCTGGGCAGACATGGAGGAGACACTGACTGATCTGATGCTCTCACTGGGTCTGAACTTCGGTGGCATTCGCAACATCCGAGGTTTCGCGAGGCCACTCTTACCTGCTGCTATCTGTTCGTAGATTCGTTTTAATACCCGGTCCTACTGCATATAAATAAGGTCATACTGTTATTGATAAGTCTCAGTGCCTAGAGGATCGTGGGATAGTCTCTCCTAGACATATAACTTCAGTTAAATCTCTCTAGATAGCACCGACACGCTTTCGTGATGAGAGTTACTTCTTTGGTCTAGAGCCCAACCGGATCTGTTATTGTATCCAGTGTCGCAGTGTAAATCTGGATTTAACATGTTTGATAACGCGCGGGGTGCTGTAGTTGCTATGGTAGGTCATTTAATCGTTTTGATAGTAGCAGAGAGACAAGTTATGTAGTAGATAGTAGCTTGTCTCCTGTGCCGTCTGGCCTGCATGTTATACGTCCCAGTGGAGGAAATGCCAAATCAAAAGGCAGAAACAAATCTATTCCAGCTATGCTCAGTCCCTCGCGCGATTCAACCTCCCAGAAACCTGCACACAAAACAAAAAGGAGCCAAAGGAACCAGCGACATAAAAGATTATTCACGCTGTTTCACTGTGAATCGTCTCCTGCATAAAATTGACAAGGTCATCATCCGAAAACACAATGGTGGCATCCTCCGTTATACCCGGAATACCAGGCATTTCATCCAAGATCAGCTCGAGCGGTATACTCAAGGGGGCATGCCGAACCCTTCCACTTGCATACTCCACGCTGACCTCGTGTGTACATTCCGCAAAGCCATCCCTGTGCTCCCAGCACTCGAACACGATCTCGTCGGCAGAGAAGGCAACTACCAGGACTAAATGGGTGAAGCCGGAGGTATTTTCCAGCCATAGACATGCATCGACTCGCAGCGCATCAAGGGAAGCCGTATCCCCGAATTCCAAGACAAGGGACGGGTAGCTATCGGGTCTTCTGTTTGCAAGTGGGATATAGGCCTGTTCTGCTTCGAGCTGCAGTCCATTGCGCATCGTGTATATCGTCGGGCCCACGTGAGAGAGTATATCAGCAGTGAGCCCCTGATGCTGTTGATATTTACGAATGTAGAACCTGTGGTGCATGGCTTCACTGACTCGCTTGCATAGTGGCGATTTGAATTTGATGACGAGGGTATTGTGAGCGGGGAAGACTCGCACTAGGAACGTACGAGGGCAATTACACGCTCGCCATTTTTCGAAGTCGAGCAGGTCGGCGTCGGACACCTGTGTGAATGCTATGTATTGTTCGCCGCCAGTCAGAAAGGAGCCCAAGTACTCGTTGATGAGTTCTATGACTGCTCGAAGGCTAGTGTAGACTTCCAACACCACATCGTCGCTTGGATAGATATCCAAGGGATGCCTCTGGGATGTTGAGTTAGTCATCGTCCTGGCTCTTATATGTTCCAAACGCTCTGACAAAAAAAGGTGAATGCACTTTGTTTGGTGTCCTGTAGTAGTCTACCGTTAATATGGCCTGGACGCAGTATGCCAACGGAGGGAAATGAATTTTTTGTCTGGGGGACTTCAGTGGAGGGGGAATATTGGTAGCGACGAGACGTATTCATCATGACGAGCACGATAGCAGCCGCGTGATGGTTTGAGGACTGCCTCCAGCCCATGGCATGCCTGCTACTCTTGCGCAGCCCATGACTTCAGAAACAAGGACACAGTTGCCAATATTACGTGGTTCCGTCGCAATCGAGGTGCAGAGTTCTACATAGTTCTACTATTGAGACAACGGCAGGTGCAATCAAACGACCCTGACCTTGCTTTCGAAGAACGGAGAAAGCGATAGAATCATTATTTCAAGCATTATTTCTTCTACGGATTCAGACAATATAAGCAAAATGGGCCAAAACACGCAACCGTTAGAAATATGCTTCCGTTGGAAACGTTCATTAAAAGAGAGGATATCTTGCGTCATGAGCATGTTTGCATTGCAGGGATCAATTGGTCACATCCATCAGGTTCGCAGCACTTGGTGCTCGCAGGTCCAGAACCGTCCGAACATGATCATACCCGATGTCTTGGTCCTGCTCGCGCGCCAGAAGATGCGCCGTCTTCAGCACGTTCTTGATCTGCCGGCCGTTGAGCTTCACCTGGGCAAGATAGTCCAGCTGCTCCGATGAGAATCTCCCATTCCCGCCCAGGAATTGTGCCCAGATCTGGCGCCGTGAATTGACGTCGAGGTCAGGGTACCGAACCGACACATGGATACGCGACTCAAAAGCCGGATCGATGCTTTCCGCACGATTGGTCGTGAGGAACAAAATACCCTACCCAGGCAATCAGCTTGACTGTTCATACGTTGGATGGAGTACATCAGGCCACTTACCTCATAATATTCCAACAGTCGCAAAAAGATCGAAACCAACTCATTTCGCTCCAGATCCGTCGAATTGCGCGCCTCCATAAACACATCCGCCTCGTCCAGCAGAAGGACCGCGCCCCACTTAGGGACCATGCGAAGGATATCTTTCAATGCCTTCTCGACATTCCCAGCGGATGTGCCGAGGTCGCCCGCACTCAAGACGTACAGAGGAACCCGCATGACCTCGGCCACACTCTCGGCCGTGAGCGTCTTTCCTACTCCAGGAGGACCACTCAGCTGGAGAATGACACCCCGACCCTTGCCCTGCACTACGTCGTCAAAGGTATCCATCTGCTTCGACTGAGCCTTTGCGATAGCCAGAATCAGACCTTTCAGCCGCTGCTGCTCTGCCGGAAGGACCAACGAGTCGAAGGCCTGTGAGTCCCAGACAATATCCCTTACCCCTTCGAGATAGAATTCGAGCCACTTTTTATCCTTCAGTGAGTACCCACGCAGCATGGGAGTCGCCAGAAGCCGGTTCCCATCTTTGAGTGTTTTGATGCAGCCATCAACTCTGATCGAGTCGTTGGGGTTGAAGGTATTGTACGCCTCGCCGTCAATAATGATCCGACTCTTGACGTTGAGCTGGATGTCTCGTCCCATGAACTTGGTGAACCCCGGTCCTTCGTACTGCTTGTAGTGATATCCGCTGTATTCCTCCCACGCCTTCCCCCGGACAGTGAGATTCTCCCGCACGCCGTCTGCATTCGGGTGAAATTTCAGGGGGAAGACAGGTAGGGCAGCAATTGGCAGTGTCCCTTGGAACGGGCGGATGCATTGGCCTTCCTTTCTATATCCAAAGCCATTCCCGTCATAGTCAACGTACTTGGAGGACAGAACGAATAGCCCATTACAATCCATCGAGCTCGACATCAACTGGAAGACACGCTCGTGGTCGTCACAGACAGAATAAACATGGACTCCCGGTTCAAAGATTGCCCAAAGTAAATCGTGAGTGACCACACCATGGAGGACGAGGTCCTTCTTGCGGGTAATGGTCTCACGAAGCTCTTCCTCCAGAATTCGGTAGAGAAGGTCGACCACAGACTTTGTCGCCAAGTCTTCGACTTCATCCCGTGCCTTCGAGAATTCCTCCCACCGGTGGACAAATGGCATGAAGGGCGTCTGGAACTCCACCCGTTTCAGCGTCATGGTCAGGCCAGGGTAACCCTTGAAGACTTTCTCCAGGAATTTCTTGAGCAGGTCATTCTGAACGACAATGGAGTGAATTTGGAGGGGTTTACGGCCGTCATAGCACTTGATATTCCGCACCAGGAGTGCGTACTGACCAGATTCTGTATTCTCGGCCGGGACGGTGAGGTCGTCAGGGTACTCCTTCGTCCACGTTGTGCGACCCTTTTTGTCCGGCTTCGTCTCGTAGAGGTTACGGACCTCGCAGATGGACCCAGCCGGGGCGTAGTGTACGGGCTCCGAGTTCTGGTCTTGGTGGGTGTTAGTCTCGCTCTCCTCGTGTTGTTGAAGACTTACTAACCTGAGGTCGTCGGAGTCTCTCCCTCGCCTGCATACTCTTCTGAGGACGACGACATTTCGCTATCGCTATCGCTGGATTCTGGGTCTGTCTCGTACAACATGTACATTTGGCTGAGAATGTTCCCAGGGCAAATCAGTCCGGTATTGTCAAGTGCTGGATAAACGTGCTCTCTGGGATAACCATGGTGAAAGAGCAGGACACCTGGCACTTAAGTACACAATTCGAAGCAAACAGCACGACCTCAGCTGGTGTGTCAGACATCCCTGCTCCTGTTGTACGATGCCTGAGTCATGGTGTCGGTAACAGGCAGGAGCTGTCTGCCTAGCTGTCTAGTTGCCTGGACGGTGGACAAATCAGAGGCCAAGCGTTCTGCCGGTCGCCTATATGGGCCTTAATGAGTCAGATGCTGCTGGCCTTCCACTAATCAAAACCTATCTACCGAAGGAAGCAGCCTAGAGTGAGGAGAGATGTGCACGGAGCTGTCTTGAGGCTCTCCCAATAAGCAGCCATTGGACGATACGATCACGTGTTATCGCCGGACCCTACCTAACTGATCCAGTGGAGAAGCTTCCCCACTACGATCGGGTCTCTCCGATATTAAATGTCTTATCTTGGTGGGAAAGCGTTGGGGGGACGTTGCTTGTCCAAGAATTTTCCGGTCATCTTAAGGACGGGTCACTATGGCCGTTTGCACCGGAAGTGCAGATCGCCAGCCATCTTCAACACCCTGTGGCACAATGGCCTGATTTCATGCGTAATAGAGCAAACGCTGGAGGTTGCTCTACCCAGCGTCATGAAGTAGATTGGCGTATTTCTCCTACCATCCTGCTCCCAGAGCCGAGCATCATGCTTGACATGTACTATGCCATCGTGGCGCAGTTATATCATTGACCTGTTCTGTTCATTTCTTTTACCACATCTACCAATAATTAATCCAAATTATTACTCAATGGAATACCCCATGAGCGATAACCAGCCCTGTCTTGAGTTACGAGCCAAGATAAAGCCACACCTACCATAGACCAACCAGCCATCTCACCGTTGGCCCTCAAAATGCCGATACACCGCAACAAAAGCCTCCAGCCAGGCGATCTCCCTCTCATCGTGAGCCTCATACCGCCTCGCCAAACCATCCATGGCATAATTCAACGCATCCTCCGGACCCCTGGGAACAAAGTACCACGACGGCCCACCCTCCTGCATAGCTATACGCGGCAACCGACCCCCATCCTCACCATCATACACAAACCGCAGCCCCTCCACGACAACCCTGACCGAAACACCCAGCTCGCCCAAGTCCTCCGTCTCCCTCATCAACACCACCGAATCCACCCCGTCGCCACCCAACCCATGATCCACCCCCAAGGCCTCCAATCCCCGCAAAACAACCCCTACGCCCGATCAAACGGCACCAACGGGAAATGACCGTACATAAACCACGACATGCCGGCCAACATATCCCGCCGCAGCAAGGACTGCCTCGCAACCCGCCTTTCGGCGCCCCTGAGCCGCTGCACAATATGCGGGATATTCTTCCGCGGCGTCTGGCTGGGGTCGATCATTTTCTTTAAGACATCGGGATTGGCCTCGAGCAAGTCCGCTGCCGTGCGCAGCTGGCGAGCTTTCCGCATATTGACCTTCTGCTGTGCGGATTGAATGGTATTCCACACGGCTGTTACCCCGGCGATGCTACCTTTCTCCCATACGGCGGGGAGCGGAGCATAGCGACTCAGGACCTCCGCCTTCCAGGGCTCGAGATATAGTTCGTCGATGATCCGGTGGTGCATGTAATTGGTGATTTCCTTGTAGTCTGACGGGAAGGCCTGGGCATTTAGGGCCAGCGGCGACGTCAGCGGTGCGGCGGTGAGGCTGTAGGCTGTGCAGATCGTGCGGTACAGGTCTGCGGATGTGCGGACTTCGTCGAGGATCTTGGTCTCGTGGTGGAAGAGGCGGCCCAGCGTTGGGTGCGTGAGGATGTCGGTGTTGATGTGGGCGTTGTTGTGGCAGATAAGACGCAGGATGTCCCACATCCGGATGTCATTGAGGATTTGGTGGGCCAGTTCCCTGGGGAGGGTGTTGAGGGAGGCGACGACTTTGTGGAGGGGGATTTTGGGCGCCATTTTTCGTGGATGTATGGGCTTAAGTCGTAGTGATTCTTTTCTGGTGGCATGGGCATTGGGGGAGGCTGCGGTGGGTAGATATATGTCATGGATACGTGCTAGCAGATACGTTAGCCCTACTAATGGGGCCAAAAAGCTGAGTGACTCATGAGCGAGGCCCCACATCGCCTGTTCTCGGTCTCAGCCTCAGGGCCCTACTAGTAGTATATAGTCCACGCGATGTCCCGAACCCTTTCCCAACCATCACGCATATATACCCGACTACAAGATGCTCCAAACAGAAGAGCAACAAGACTACGCCCAATTCATCCAGACCCAGTCCCCATCCACAATCGCAGCATGTCTCCGCCGCGACCAGATCCTCTGCCAGGAGAAGCATCTCCCCAGCCCGCTCGCCATGCACCTCCCAACACATCCCTGTGAGCTCCTGGACGCCGTGTCCAAACACCTCATCCCCGACACCACCATCCCCGCGCCACTCCGCATACTGCAATGCCAGGGGATCATCAGCGGCATCAAAGCTCCGTAAACCAAATGAGTAGTACAACAACCTGGACGTCGGCCACCAGCGAAAAAGGCACGGGGATAATCCCCAGAACGCAGGATTTCCAATCCGCGCTGCGCGTGCTCGAATACCTCCAAAAGCACCCATCCATCTCGCAGCTCAGCAGCAGCAGCCCGTTCACAGACGTGATATCCTCCGTGAAAACGCAACTGGCATTCGAAGACGGGCTGCGCGCCGTGACCCACCTGCACACGGCCCACAAAGACAGCCGCGCGAACACGCAAGCCAGCTACAAGGCCCGCCGCCGCAAGCGCAATTGCTACATGTGCCATTTCGAGATCCGGGCGGGCGAGGCGCACGATACGTACCCGTCGCTGTGTCGCCCCTGCGGCTCCTTCAACCTCGCCTCGTCGGCCATCTCGCAGCCACCGAATCTGCGTCTGAGGGGCAAGACGGCCCTCGTCACCGGCGGCCGAATCAACCTCGCTATGAAACCGCCCTGCGGCTGCTGCGCTGTGGTGCGACCGTCATCGTGTCCTCGCGGTATCCGCGCGACGCGGTCGTACGGTATGCGAGGGAGGGCGATTTTGGCGCCTTTTCGTCCCGCCTGAGAGTTGTGGGCGCGGATTTCCGCACGGCGAGAGATGCGTTTCGGCTTGTGGAGGTGGTGAAGAGGTTACTGGATGATTGGGAGGGGGATGGGAGGGGGGCTACACTGGATATTCTGATTAACAATGCGGCGCAGACGTTGACGGATCCGGTGCGGTCTGAGACGAAGGCCATTATGCGGGAGGAGCAGTTGGAGCAGGAGGAGGCTGGGGGGCACCATGGGCTGATTGCGGATTATGGGGAGCGGTATGTGCCCAAGCTTCGGGGTGGAGCGCACAGTGCGTGGGGCGGCATTGAGGATCGTGTGCGGTTACAGATTGCAGGTAGCGCGGAGTCAGAGTCGGTGGAAGATTCTGGAATCGTGCAGAAGGGCTTGGGTCCGGATGGAACGGGCGAGGATGAGTCAAGGTCGTCGTGGGTCCAGCGTCTGGACCAGATCCCGTACGAGGATGTGATCAGCGCGCAGGCGGTTAATGCGTTCGTGCCGCTGATCCTATGTCGCGAGCTCTTGCCCCGGATGGGCGCCACTGAGAAGTCGTCTCGCCCCTTGGGATACATCGTCAATGTGTCCTCGCGGGAGGGCATCCTGGAGACCAGGAACAGGTCTGCGAGCAAAGCCGGTCACCATGTGCACACGAATATGTCCAAGGCGGCGCTGAATATGATCACGGAGACGGAGAGCGAGTCGGCGTGGAAGCGGCATGTCGCCATGAATACGGTAGATCCTGGTTATATGAGTGCTGCACCCGAGTGTCAGCATGCAGACGGCTGTCCGATTGGGTTTGAAGATGGTGCTGCCAGGGTTCTGTGGCCGATTGCTATCGGAGAACGCGAGCATCGGGTGATCCGCGGACGGTTCATGAAGCATTTCGGACACCATGATGCTGTTATATCGCGAGGAGTATAGTATATTCATTACAGTTATCAAGCTAAAACATGGGGTGTATAAAACCAAGTCGTTCGTATATCATCATATACCATGGCAAGAACGTGCGCATCTCGCTTCATGCCCTATCCATCCTTTTCTCCCTCACCCAGAAATGCCGTAGCACGAACAGCATGATCAACATGCAGACATCCAGCGCCAAATTCCAATTATATCCAATCAAATACCTGGGCGCATCCACCGTCTTCCAGACGCTGTGATCGTAAGTCAGCGGAGGCATCCACTACACGCACGGGCTAGAATCACTTACAAAAGTGGAATCCACGCGCCAAAGGTATTCCCAATAGTATTCATGGCACTAATGACCAAGGCCCGTTCCTCCGCACTGCGTGCACAGATCTCGTTCGCCCAGGCGTAGATGATGGCCGCAATGCCGTCCGCCGTGCCGGACAGAAAGAATGCGAAGAATTTCAGCCCGACCGGGACGTTCCAGATGGCAAGCACCAGACAGGCGAAGATGTTGAGCAGCGCAGTGATAGCGATTAACGAGACCTTGGCATCGTAGATATCCGAGATCACGCCGCACACAATCGAGGCAACGATAGTGACGGCTGGCGACACGGTAGTGATGGTGTTGATGGATTCGACGGAGTAATTCTCTTCTTTGAGCCAGAGGGACAGGCCGCTATTAGAGGAGACCCCGTCTGCCTGGGAGAAGAAGAAGGCGAAGCCGACGAGGACCCAAATACGCCACCCTTTCAGGATGGTGATGATTCTGGGCATAGTAAATGGTTGACGGGGCTCGCGGTGTTCGGCAGCCATGCGTTCTTGTGCTAGACGAATCTCATCCGGCGTGAGGTAGCGGGAGTTGCATCGGTCTGGGGTACTCGGAAGTAGGCATAGACCGAGAAACGCAATGGGGATAGTACAGGCAAAGCCTGTGGATCTCTGTTAGAGGGTACATCTGTGAATTGTAGGGGCGACGCGGCTTACAGATGATGTATAGCCATCTCCACCCTTCGATCCCATATCGGCCATCCAGTCGTGCATAGGCACCGGCTTGGATATACCCTGAGCTCATACTGCCCACCTGGCTCGCGATGAAAAAGATCGCTCCCCGACGCGCCAGCTCCGACCTCTTATACCAACTGCCCAGATACCATTGAACAGCAGGGAAAAAGAAGCCACCAAGGGCTCCGACAAAGAAACGAAGCGCGTAAAGCTGGGTGACGGTGCTGGCCTTGTACTGCGCCAGGGTAAACACGCCCCAAAATAAATCTGCCGCCGGGAGGAAATAGTTCACCGGACAGCGGGTCATCTAAGCCGTCCTGTTAGCATGTTGGTACCCACTCGTCGCCAATACGCAACTAACCGCCAATGTCAGGGGAATCTGCATCGTGATGAATCCAACCCTGCATGACCAGTTAGGAACCTTCACCCCCTGCATGCCACCTAACAGCGAGCTTACATATACACCGTGTTGAGATAATTGAGTTGATTCCCATACAACTTTAGATCCTCTTTCATCCCGCTCACATAGGCAGTGCTCGTCGCTGACGAATCTAACACCTTCGCCCAATGGGCCAGAAAGAGGAAGACGATGATCAAGCCGTCCAATTTGAGGATCAGACGGCGCTCGGCGGGAGTATCTGTCGGCGCAAACCATTGATACCATTTTTGTCGCTCTGTCGTGGGCTGCGGAGGCGGTTCTGAGCCCTCTTTTGACTTGCATCTTTCGACATCCGACGTCTCTGGCGGAGAATCGGCGGGGGGGGCTGCCTTTTCAATCGGATACGACATGGCGCATATACGATCTGGCCAAGTCCTGGTTACAGATAGCAAGCACGTTCCTCACTTTTCTGCATGCCGGTGCAGGTGGTTGTGGTTCGGAATCCTGGGGGACTACTTTCTTTTCGATCGTGGAAGCACGCCATCGCTCGCGTTTGTGGCGAGAACCAGTCGGGACCGAACTAATTGACCAGCGGGGATTAGCGTTCGGTTAAAAGATGATGCTTGTTTAGTGGACGCAAGGAGCTGGTCTATCTTGCCGTCGTTATCGATTAGCATCTGCAGCCTCGCCAAGCTGAAGTCGGACAGCGTACTGTTACGTTCGCGAATGAAAACAACAGCACTAATAACTCCCCTGTAATACTAATAAGTCAAGATCCTATCGACACGGTTACGTGTATATGTAATCAAGACAGTAGTGGATGGCCTGGTGTTGTTGCGAGGAGCGTTCCCCACACTGGGGCTTCCGCAATATATGTTTCTCTGGACGCCCACCTGGCCGATGTATAAACACCTCTTGCCCAATGCATTCCAATTAACGTATGCAATCTCAATAGTATTCTACCCTTCTCGCCAAAGGTAGCACCGAGGCCCCAATCATGTGCGTGAGCTTATCAGATTCGTCGTCGTGGAACTTTAGGGCTCGCCGCTGTCATTTGTCCCCACTATTTCGACTCTCCACCGGGGCGAATCGCAGAATAGTATAGGTACTAATAGACCGTGTCGTACCCCAAACCTTCTCACTGTCAGTCTCATGGAGCCTCAGCCAAAGAAAATCTACCGCCGGAACCCTCGACGGCTAAGGTTAAACAACAAACTACCACTACTTGCAGTAAAACAAGATCAAGGAATGAGATGGGACCGTACTGCGAATTGGACATAGTAAAGACAAACGAACTGGAAAGTTCCGGCAAACATATCTCATGCGGCACATATGCATTCCACGCCCCGACACTTTTGTGATTCATGAGCAAGAGAAAAAGAAAAAGAAAACACGATCATGAGGGTCAAGCCCAGGATATATCCACGTAAACCAACGCCATTCAACGCCACTGCCAAAGCGATAATCATCGTCACAAAATACACTCCACCAGAAAGTGGACAAAGGGCGACCGTCAAAGAGCGACTCAGAAGCGCGACGAGCCATCTTCCGTATCTAGATCATGACCAGCACCCATTAGCCCACTCACAATTGAACCAAGCCTATAGAGGAACAGCAGGCGACGTACAAACCGCAGATTCGAGATCCCTCGGCGGGGGTGCCTTCGTGCGCGACTCTTGTCGAAGACCCCCTAGGTTTTTCAACCGCACCGACCGCATATAGAGCTCCTGGTCACGAGAATAATTGTATCGATGCGCAGAATAGTCGGTGGGATGGATTTGTTTCCACATGGCGGCGCCCAGCGAGACAGCGGCGAGACAGGCGACAATGACGATAACGATGATGGCCGCGGTTGGGATACCCATGGTGGCCGGATGTGTCGGAGATGGACCGTCGAGGTCGTGTCACAGAGTAAAGATGTCCTTGATGGGGGTGACTGAAGGTGAATGGTGCTGTCAGCACATAATTTCGTTGTCGGTATGTACAGTGACTCGTTAAATGGGTCGATGAGGTTTCGCGACGGGGATACGGATACAAGCAGAGGTTCCAGTCCAGCCAAACGCTCGACTGCCGTCAGCCGGACCGCGAGTTTAAGTAGTAGTAGTGGGCAACTGATTGGTATCACCGACTTATGCAAGCCTCCCAATGCCAACTCTTTCGATGCCTGGGGAGGGCCGGTTTCTATCACGATTGGTTGGTCTCTGCAACTTCCGCATCCGAGTGGAGTGACGATGGTGAATCTGATTGGAGAGATATTGTTCTTTTCTTGGTTTTACAAGTATTTATAGCCATTGATAGCCTTTGACCTGACCCTGTCTCCATTTTTTTTTTTTTCTTTTTTTTCCCGCGTTAGGGCATCTTGTCACGCTTACCCTAGAAAGTTGAAACTCCGCGGACAGACCCAATGGTTCATCCTCGCCGAGGTTCCTGGCCGACCAAAAACACAATCCAACAACGGTCTCGATCCACTACAGAAAAGGTACCAGGCGACGGGACACGCGGGCTCCGTCGACGGATCCGCCGTCTCCGAGCCTAGCAAAGCTTGTTCGTCGTCTTGTCCGTTTCATTCGATGCACTCCATTAGGCAGCAAGAATGACTTCGGCGTTAGCGGCAGAAAATTCACGCCTGACGATCAGACCAGGTCCTGCGTTTGATCGACGCGAAAAACTGATTCATTCACGATCGTTGTTTCGGCGAGATATTCCTCGGCTCGACCCGTCAACTCTCGCTTACTCCGGAGTAGTACTGAGTCAAGAGCTAGTTCGCTGTTAGCTAGCTAGCACTGCCACGCAGGACCCATGTCCCAACGCTGTAGTAGACGCGCCAACGGGCGGGAAAGGTTAGAGCCTTCCTTTTTTTCCTCGGCACTGTATCTGAGCCAAGCAGAGTCGCATGGAATACCAAGAAAGGGAAATAGGCACCCTCTTTCTCCGAAATCTATCCTGTGCGAGGTCCACTTTGTGGTTGACTAGAAACTGGAGTGCACAGCATAAGCTGCGGAGAGCTATGTAACTGTACGAGAAATCCTTCCAGCAAATGTGAATGCCAAGTGGCTGTTGCTGCATTTTTTTCGGTGGTGCAACGTGGGACAGAATGCAACGTTGACAGGTATGAAATCATATGTTTCAGAAGGAGCATTGAACAGGCAGCTCTCGGGATGATTGCTTTCATAAGTAGATTCGTGTGTCCTAATACGTATTTTATGGGGAATCTACCAGTATATCTCTAAGGGAGGAGTTTTTCAGGGCGAGAAGATGGTCAAGGTTGCAGGATCCGCAACTTGAAATCGTACACAGACAACTCCCTAACCACCCACGATTCCAGCCCTAAGTCATCAAAGTCTGTGCTGCTCCACTCATTATTATCGGTATTATGACGGATCACCGATCTAACGTCGTCAGACCGCGGTATTTATAGCCTTACTGATAGACGACCCATGTTCCCGAGTCCCGACCACTACCCGGGCTACTTGCTGCTGAAGCCACTCTCTATGGATCTATAAACTACAACTACAATTATAAAGCCCTTCGATGTGGAGCCACTAAGAAGAGCTCCAATCCATACCCTAAAAATATCTTTTATCGTGGCTGGCTTATTCGTTCTTCAGAGTATTATTAATATCCAAGAAATGAGAAACAGCTTCACCAGCGATGTCAGTTAGTATAGGACATGACCATATCCAGTGCTGCCAAAATCTATCTATGTTATGAACAAAAGTAATTTACAATTAGAAACGGATAGCCCCATCTCACATCCAAAGTCACTAGATCAACTCGATCCATTAATAATAATATCGGAGATCTTCTCCGCTAGCATATCTGTAAACCATTAGCCATTGTCCCTTCCACCCTACACTTCGGATCAAAACTCACAAACTGTCGACTGAGGATGACCCGGAGGGAGGAACGGGAAAGCGCTCGCATCCACAACACGAACACCCTCAACACCATACACGCGGGCCTGATTGTCCACCACCGCCATTTCATCATCCGCAGTACCCATCTTGCAGGTACAGGCGGCGTGCCAGAGCGTCATCACATTATTCTTGATATATTCCAGGATCTGTTCGTCGGTTTGCACGCGCTTCCCGGGGTTATACTCTTCTCCGATGACAGCGGGTGCCATGGCTTCGCTCTGGAATGCTTGGCGGATCCGCTTGAACATTGCCACTGCTACTTGCTGATCGGACTTGGTATCGAGCCAGTTGGGGTTGATGATGGGGAGGTCGGATGTATCGGCCGATTTCAGAGTGACATTCCCTCGCGACGTAGGGGTGATGAGCACACCCAGCATGGAAGCGTACTGGTATCCGTCTTTGGGTTGGTCTGTCAGGAGGTTGGAGACGGCGCCCATGTAGCCTGCGCCGGAGATGTACTGCAGCAGTAATGTTAGCGAATATTGGGAGCGTAGATGCAGTCATGGACAAGATACCTCAGCCTCCGGCCAATCACTCGTAAAAGTGGCCAAGTCCTTCAGCGTTTGGCCGGTGAACTCAGTCCGCAGGCTATCCGGGATCTTCTCCCACGCCAGATAATCCGCCACCGGGTTCGTCAGAGGCCCGCTCTTCATAATGGAGGAGTTCAGGAAGTCTTTGACGAGATTTAGCAGGTTCGTCGCGATCTTAGTGAATGTATCCACCGTAACGCGGTATGACGGTGCAAAGAACGGATGATCCCACATATTCTGTCCAACGCCTGGTCGATTAACAAGTACCTCGATATTGTGTTGCTCTAGTATATCTTTTGGTCCGATGCCAGAAACCATCAAGAGCTGCGGGGATTGAAAAGCGCCTGCAGAAATAATCACTTCTTTCTTTGCACTCAGGGTAAAGATATTGCCCAGCGGGCCCTTGACCCGGACTCCTGTAGCCTTTTTGTTCTTGTCAAACAGCACCTGCTTAGCCAAAGTATTTGAATACGTAGTTAGGGAGGGCACTTTGATGGATGCGAGGAATGAGCTCTGGGAGCTGCTCCGGAGCTCGTTCTGTGGGCTGATGGTCGAAGCGCAGTACTGAGCGCCCATTAAAGACCCAAGATTGAATTCTTGGGTCTCGTTTATCCCGATAGCCTCCATTCCGCGGCTCATCCAGGTTGAAAAAGGCATCGCATAGTTTGCGTATGACACTTCGAGAGGACCGCCTTGGGACTCATATGCGGCTGCGTTGAATCCAGTCGTTGCATTCGCGAAGCGAGTCTTCGTGTTTGGTGGCGTGAAGTGTACGCTTTTCTTATAATACGGCAGGACCTGGTCGAAGGTATAGCTACTGTCATTGACAGTCGTTGCCCACTGTTCCATTGATTCGCGTGTCGGTCTGATACTGCATTAGCTCAGTCGGGCATTCTCATCGCAGAAGGGACCGACCGTTGGTAAATCATGAAGTTCATAGCGGATCTGCACAGACTCGTCAGTAAGTCTCGACAACCTTTTGGTAGAAGAGAACACATACGAGCCACCCAAGCATTTTCCGCGCGCATAATGTATGGATCTCCCATTAGCACCGGGGACCTTCTCCGCCACAAATCCCCAGTCATGGAGAGCTTTGGTGTTGGGATCCGAGCCGACAGGAAGAACGTCTGCAGCGGGAACTGCAGCTACCGATTCCAATTCATATAGTCCCCCTGCCTCTACCAGGGCCACTTTCAGTGACTTCTGCGCCAACCGGGTGGCAATGACATTTCCACCAGTACCGCCGCCGACAACAACGTAGTCAAATGACGAGTCACCAAAGCCGCGCGCATCCACCCGAGATACGTATGCATCTGACTCGGTACTTGGAACCGCGTTCGTGCCTAGGGCTAGTGACTGCAGCACGAACGATACAAGCGCAGCTCGGCGCATCTTTCCGATAATGTTAGGCAACGGGCGGTCCATCAAAGTTTTGAATGATACTTACTTTAATGTCAATTACTTAATATTGAGACGGGAAATGGCCGGTATGATTTCGCAGGGAGGACAATCAGTCGTCCCAAGCCCAAGGCGTGAGAGCCCTGATACATATAACCACCTCCAGATCATGATGAAATCCACTCCGAGATGAAGTCGGCAGCCCACAAAATGGGACATGCCCGTTAATTTCGAGAGTCTAGCTAAGAGTCAAGACCTGACATCGAGCCAGAATATTCAATCTATACAATTTGATTTGCCCGGTCTCATTTAAGGGGTATGGTTGAAACAACCGTGCCGGTCTTGTACGTATAAACTAGAGCAATACTAGCAGATAGTCCGATCTTACCAAGCCTCAAAATCAGGGCTATTGTGAAGGCGTGGAGATCGGAAATTAAACGCCAGGTCCAGGGGTTCGTTCGTCTTGGACTGGGAGCATCGGCCCGGAACATACATGCTCTGAAAGAGGAGAACCTCGTCGGTATTAGTCCGCTATCTCTAGGGTTTGTTCGTTTGGGAATGATTGTTCGATATCCGGCGAGGGCTTGCAAACAAATTGGTTCGGCAATACCCCGGAGCAGACGAAAGTATCTCTGGTTAGTGTATGTCCAAAAATAGGTAAAGGGAACAAATGTAGTTAGCTTTTAGTTTCAACATAGAACTTGAACCGAGTCAAAACCCAACTTTGAGTCGGATCCACAGTCATCGTACGGACCCACTGTTTGGTTCATGGGCTGACTCGTGGAGTAGAACAGAGATCGCTCATACTCGACTCTGCGTTCTTTTGTTCTATTCTTATTTTATTTTATTTTATTTTTGTTCCTTTGTCGATTTCTAACTTGTGAGTTAGTAGCCGAGATGCAGTCGTATGAAAAAGAGCTCTCATTTTGGTCGACACTCGGTATAAATTGTTCTATGATCTAGTATAATCGGGGTATATTCATTCGACTGAGCACTTTTCAAGACTCGTACCTACGGATACCACGGTAAGGTGTCAATCCCGAATCAATATATTGAATCGCATGATCTAGAGGGCCGCCGGTATCTACCACCTTGTGCTGGGAATGAAAAGGAAATGATAATCAATATTAAGAAAACAGGCAGTATAGTAGATTGATCAAGGAAGAAAGAGATGTCCCAAAGCTCCTAACCTCTTAATGAAGAGAGATGTAACACTTGTATCGAGCTATCTACGAGTGAGATGTATGGGGCTGAAGAAGAGGTAAGTGAAACTAAAAATATAAGATCGATTACTACCATCCCTTCATTCACGGCTGAAGCGAACGAATCAACATCTGATGCTGTACATGCGAAGCTACCCAAACCTAGGGTCTTAGAACAGCAACTCCACTCAAGAGCTGCCAGTGATGTGTTCGTTGACGTGCAGTGTATCCGGCTACACCTTTAGCTCCGACACTTTGCCCTCTCCATTGAAACGTAAGAGGATCACTACTTCATGGTCCATTAGCATATCTACAGTGAAATGTTAGTCATATGAAACGAGCCTTGTCTTCCGGAATTCATATCAGTGTCGCCCCCTGAGCGATCTGTGGTAGTCCCCGTCTGGGTCATCTCGCCTGGCAGACGGGCAACTAGGACAATGATAGGGTGTCGGTAGTGATTCCATCGCCCACAACACTACACGAGACAAGCAGCCAGCCAGACCAACTAGTCGATAGCTATCACTTCAAGAAGACCGACGTGGTATATATCTGCCTACAACATCCTTCCAGCGATGCTGGTTAGATATGCAGTAGCAGAGTTACATCGTCATCGACATCCCAGGGCTAATTGACCCAGCGCACCTACTGACAGCCCTGCGACGGCGTCGTGGAAGCTCATCTGATCCTTCGACCCGGGTTTGTGCCTACCAAGACACCACTGTACAAGCAAGTGATCCTCCGCACGATGGTCAGCATCACAGAAGCCAAGCTGTCCGCGTCCACTGTGAATGACCTCTGCCGCCAGGGCACAACTACCGCTTTGGCACTAGGAGCGCCTTATCTGCATGTCATGTCAAAACACAAATCAATATAAATTAACCCATGCGGCTTTTGCACGCCCACTACGACGCGGTTGCCGTCTCCCCCCTCATGCATGAATTAAGCAGAGCCTATGGCGACAATCGTCAACCCCATTTTGCCCAGTCCCGGACCTTCACCGACTATATCGCATACCAGCAAGCACAGAAAACAAACCCGGACTCATCTCCAAGATGTACCACTCTCCCACCCACTGAAATCACAACCCTGGCAACAGTCCTCAAAGCAGCGTGGCCCCTCGTCCTCGCTCAAAAGACTCACTCCTTCCACCATAGTGTTCGGCCAAATCGTCCATGGAACGGAACGCCCCCCCCCCTCCCCGGCATCGAAGAAATCATGGGTACCTGTGCGAACATCTCACCCGTTATTGCACACATCATGTCAACATGATATGATTGCTTTTAACAGCCTTGATAATCACCCTAATCCGTGAGAGCTGTTGTTATACAAGGCAATACATAGCTCGCTGTAATCCACGAATTCACTAATTAAGCCACCGAAAGATTACCCCTCTTCTGAAGAGGCCAGGTGTGCCTCATAGCAAGGTTAAACCACGGGCCTGTCCAGGTACAATCGTTGAAGTCATGTACATTGAGTCGAAGATGACATGTTTGGCATGACCAGGAGAATTTGCGCAAAATGTTCTCAGCACCTGGTGCTGAATCCCTAGCATTCTCCGCCATAAGTAGTTGCTTCTCATAGCAAATGTATAGGAGTGGAGTGAAGGTAATCAAGGTGATTAAATTGGTCTTAATAAGAACCATGCCGATTCGGAATAAGTGACTGTTATTTGCTTTGTTTATATTTAATTTGTCTATGATTCTCTGATAAATACGATTATATTAACGGATTCTTTCATAATACTACGCACCCCGGGTGGCACTACTCTGTTAATCCCTCCACACATTCTTCCTTGAACAACCGGGTATCTTCAGCAATAGCATATTAAAATATTTATTATCACAGTACAATTCCAGATCCTGATGACTGAAATACCCGATTTCCACACAAGATACATCGCTCCTTTGGGGCATCGGAGTTGAATCAAGTTAGGGTTCAAGACTCAAAAGGTGACATCACTGTGGGTTGATATACGTGCGAATCACCGGGAATTAGCCCGGTTGAATTAATTATCTATAACATCATTTCTGCCTCTCTACCATCTGTGCTATGAATAGAAACGATATGATGTATCCTGGGAACAGCGATAAGGGTAATCTAGGTGTTGGTTTCTCTCGTCAGTGGTGATGTGATCGTGACTTTTGCATGTCTTGTTCATTTCCTCTTCTATGACTCATGTTGTATATAGCTCGAAAATAGTGCTTGTATTTAACAAACACTGTTAGTTTCGTATGGATTCTGAAATCAGTCTTCAGTAGAATGAATTTGGCTATGTATCGTCGGACTCGGCGTGTTAGTTAATTCAGGGAGGTAGAAAAAAGGCACTGAACGGTGCAAAGAAAAATATGCAGTGTATGATATCATTGATAATGTCCAAAATGGTATCTCGCTCTATACAAAACGTCTATATCTCTGTACAAAAACAGGCGCTCTCATAAGTCCCAGCGATTCCCGCGGGGACAACTCATCCAGTGGGGTAAAATCGGAGCCATCAGCAGCACACATCGGGTGTGAACATAGTAGTAACCGGGTAAGTGTCCCCCGTCTGAGGTAGTAGTTAGTACCTACGCCCAGAACAACAGGAATGCATTCTCTCGTCATGAACCTGTGTGCGTTCCCCCCTCACCGCATGGGAACCGGCCCGGTCAGTGAGGGTGGGTACGGATGCTTATAATATAAGCAGGCCCGCGATTTAGGGTTAGGGCCCGGGTAGGGGACCAGTTCAACCCGATCCGGTCATTTACTGCCACTTTCCGAGTGGGTCGTTGTCCACCAGTGGCCAATCCGAGCGCGGCGTGAGTGATTTTTGTTTTTTTTTTTGCCTTCGCGATAAGATAGGCGTTCACTCAGCCTCGGTCTCATACTCCTCCCCGCATAGTTGGAGTTGCTGGTGCATGAATGCCCGCCCTTCGGTATTGGCGAATCCACCAATGCCAAATGCCGGGATGATCCGGCACATGCGTGTCAGGGACGCGCCGATCCAGTCTCTGCTGACGCGTGCGATGCGGTCACGAGCCGGGAGCTGCATCGGTCGGTTGTAGAGGTCGAGGCCGAGGAGGTGGATGGGCGTGCTGACGAGCTGGATGGAGGCAGGGATGGCGAGTTGGGCGAAGAGGATCTTGGCGTATTCGCGGGAGGCAATCCAGTCGGGAACTGAGCTGGAGACCACGGCGGGGAGATTGAACGAGCCGAAGATGGTGAGGCCGTCACGGAGAAGGAAGGCGGAGTAGGTTGCGAGTGGCATGGTGCGGATGGAACGGCGCAGGAAACTGCTCTTGGAGACGGCTGTGGGATTGGGGATAGGATTGGTGGGCTTTGCAGCCGGGGGGTGACCGAAAAGCTGGGCGAACTTAACATCTTTCCAGATGCCCACGGACGAGTTGACGACGAATGTAGAGAGGAACGTCGCCATTCCCGCAATGGCGTGGTCGACATCAGGGTAAACCCGGTCCAGGACGGTTTCTGTGGCATTGGCTGCTGCAAATGTTGCGGTGTAGAGGCCCCAAACTAGAAGGCTCGGGCGAGATGTAAGGAAAGTCGCTGGCTGGGTGATGGAGAGCCACAGATGTCGGCGGAACGCTGGCAAGAGAGGCTGGTTGTGCGAAGACTTCTCCACGACAAGTCTAGGGTACTGTCAGTCACATTCTTCCAAGTTTGAACGGTGGCGTTATCGACGATCTAGGGCAAACGTACCGGTCAAGAATCATGACGGCCGGAGTGATCAGTGATGCTGAGCCTGCAGCAGCTATCACATCTGCGGTGAGGAGTTCCGCTAAGCGGTTCCTCGGCATGGTGAAGGGAAATGCCTGGTGGATAGGGAAGTCCTGTTCCATGTTGATTGTGGTAACGTGCTCTCGGGTTCCGGTAGACAGTCAATCCATATAGTATTTACTGGGGTAACGAGGGTTGATTTCCGGGCGCGTCGTTTCTGGCGTGTAACCGTGTACGTCTAGTGACTCAACAGAAGGAAAAGAAAAATAATCAAAGGAATGGGTAACCACAAGAGTCTATGCCAGTTCGTCAGATATAGTTCTGGGGCAGAGGGGAGGGCTCCCGGGGGCACTCACCTATTCTCGCTCAAACGCTGGGGTATACTGGGATAATGATGGACAAAAGAAAGGAACCTGGGGATAGATCCAAGGGAAAGATAAGTAAAGGAGGGGCTATATGAACCACCACTGTCCAAGTAATCATCCAGGCGATCCATCCCAATGAGGCCCAACTGTCAAGCCCACAATATTTACAACGAAGCATGAGAAATTCGGCGCACGCGACCAATCAAACGCGACCGGGCCGGGAACCCGGGTACAGTCGGGGTATTGGGCGGTACCAGCAAGCCGAAAGGTGAGAGTAATGGAAATTCAAGCTTCTCTACCGACTGGGATTAGAGGTGGATCGGTCTTCTAGAAGACGAGCTGGGCAGAGCGAATTGGCGGGCGCCGCGATGCTGGACCGGGTGGAGTTGCCCTAAGGGGGCTGCCCTGCCCTAATGTGCCCTAAACTCCGCATTGATCTACGGCGTACGATACAGTAGATTGTACGATTCTCTGATCGTCTCCCAGGCAAAATAGGACGCAGTAGTACTAACGAAAACGACGTGTCGCCGAGCGATAAGCCCGTCTCGGTAATAACTCGGAGGCTCTCCTGTCACCTCTCGGCGCTTCGCGGAATCTTGTCCAGCCAAGACAGCAGCATCGCTTCCATTTTATAACCCCCGTTAGCGAGCGTGCGAGTCGCCTGGCACAAGATCGGAATGTTTCACCCTTATCACCCTCGGCCTCTTTGTCAATGTGTTTTGTAACGATTTGCAAATACCCTCCAAAGTGGAGCGGACTATATGCAATAAGGGTCCACTTGCGCAGATGATAAGCTGATAAAAGATCGGTGTGCGTCCTGTTCCTGGCGGCTGGACAACGCACCCGTACTGGTCAGCGTGGCTTGTTTCAGGCACCGCATCGACCAGACCACAACGTGATTCTTCAGGATGTGGTGCCTGACTACTCGAGAGTAGATCTATACCAAGGTAGAACCATCAAGCCGGGTCAACAACAATTGCATGTTCTTCTAAGTGTAAGTGGGGTCTGAATAGGGTGAGATTCGTCTTCACAATGCTCCATTGACCTTTCAAATATGGTTAATCCACCACCAGTGCACCAAATTTCATGCAAATAGCTTACTGTATCAAAACTAAAAGCGAATGCCAACTATAGCTGCAATAAATAAAGAAAACGCTTCGAACAGATTGAAATCAAGCAGTCCAGGCATCGAGAAACTCGCCCAGGACAGTTTACAGAGATATTGAAGGTTGTTGTCCCCCGCTCCGATGGGATCTCTCTTACATAAGAATGCAACTACCGAATGTCAGCGTTTCCATATGCAAATAGGGGGGGGTAAGCTGCCTTACCAGCTGTTCTGCTTCTTCGCAGAGGTGTAGAACATCTTTGATTGCGAGGACAAACCCTCGCTCTAAAGCCGAGTTAGCTCCTTTCCTGGACCCACCTGCCAAAGACACCGTAGAGGTAGCCCTTACCTTGTTGACCAGGTCGTCAATCTTCTCTCCACGCTCCAGGACGCTCTCGATAGTCTTGTGGAGAACAATCTTGGTCTCGTCCAGCTCCTTCTGAATCTTCATGATACTGTCCACCTGGTGTGGGTCCTGGTAGGCCGAGATGTATGTCTTCAGGGAGGGGAAGGAGACGGGCTGGGTGGAGGTGCCTGCGTTGGGGTTGAGGGTGAGGAACTCATCGAGGACCTTGGAGAGGATCTGATGGGCGGCCAGCGAGGGATATTCGTTGTCGCTGATAATGACACCGGCGATGCCTTGGGTGCGCGCATACACGTGGAAGGTGAAATCTAAGAACAGGAGGGGCGGTCAGGGGGGATGTGGTCGGGTGGCGAGGAGGCACAGGTAACCACTTGCCTTGCTCCTGGATATCTTGTCTCTGGCCTTGCTTTGTTCTTTCGGCGACCGTCTTGCTGAACATGGTCATGAACTCGCTGATGCTGCCCCTAGTGAAGCGCGAGTAGCTGGTGAGCTCGCGCTCCGCACACAGCTCCACCGCTGGCTGTTGGGCATTCTGTAGGACCTATCAAGCACGGAGCAGGTTAGAGCGACACGACCATTCCAGGAGGGACCTCCACAGACTCACTCCGATATAGAGGATCTTCATTTTGACGGGCTCTGAGGGGTTTCCAGGCTGACTGACGTCGTTGACAGTTGGCTGAAGTTTTGCGGGGATCTAATCTCGGAGGCGGAAAAGCGCCTCGCCTCACCGCCTTCGCCCAACCTTATTCGCGTTCCCCCCATTTTTCTCAGGCAACCACTCACATGCTCCGGCGTAGTATGACTTGTCAGCCTCATCAGTTAGGCAGATACTACATACGTACATCCCATCATGATATATTGAAGCATTACAGTATTATCCTATGTACAAAACGTATCCAGGTCGAACGTCTAAGCCATGTATGACCCCACACTATGTATTCCGGCTTTCGGCGGTCAACGCCTCTCTCTCTTCCACAGTGAAATCACTCTTTGCATGGTGAATCCGCACGAAGAACACAACCACCAGCCCACCAACTAATGCCAGCGCCGTCTCATACCAGAAAACAGCCTTGAAGCTCTTGAACTGGCCCAGGTGTTCTGTTTCCGACTTGACAATATCCGCGAACCCAAGAAAAATGGCAATGCCGAAGTGTAGCGTGCAATTGATCAGTGCCCCGGCCAATCCCTGCTTGGCTTTGGGCAGATGAGTGGTGATGAAGATGTTTGAAATGTTGAAGCTGATGTCGATCCCGACGGTGCCACAAATCATGGCAGGAAAGACGAAACCCCAATATATCCCACCGTCAGGAATCACAGCGAAGAACAGCCCCGAACCGGCGTATCCGATACAGGAGATCAGCATGAGGATTGTTCCCGAGACCTTGTGCATGATAAGCCCTCCTGCGGTCGCAAGGATGAGGCCTCCAACCCCCATAGGGGCTGTCCATGCCACGATTTGTAGCGGGCCTGCACCCATGACATCCGACATGCTGCGAAGAGGGTCAACACAAACTGAAAACGGCAGAGCGGATTCGCACGCAGGCGATTCACTTACTATAGAACTGCATATAAAAAGTATATACCGAGACTCCCGTAGAGCAAAAGCAGTGAAATGACCAGCGGTGTCAGGTATTTGACTGCAAACAAGTCCCCGGGAAGCAGGGGGTTCTCGACCACCCACCCTTCCACGTAGACCATAAGTCCCAGAAAGATCACCCCCAAGCAGAAGCAAACGGGTATGTATGGTGTTTTCCACCCTTGTGGTGCGTAGGAGCTTTCCGCAATCGCAAACACGAGCAGGACAGCTCCTGGTACGGAAAGACAGCATCCAGCCCAGTCCATCTTAACGTTTGCCTTTTTCCTCTCAGCAAAGTCACTGGGAACTGAAAAATATGAAGAGATGAAAGTGACGGCGGAAAGGATTGCTCCAATGAAAAAGTACCATCTCCAGGTGAGGAACTGACTGCAGAGGCCTGAGAAGAAAATACCGGCAAAGAAACCCAACGCCGCGCATGCGCCGTAGACGCTGAAGACGAGATTCTTCCGCGGACCGGGTCGATATGTGCTACCCAAGATCATGATCCCAGACGGAAGGAACGCGGCAAGAGCAAATCCTTGCAGAGCTCGGCAAATGATTAGCATTAGCCAGGTTTGAGAGAAGCCGGCCAGGATTGATGAGACTGCCAGCCAGCCTGCCCCTGCAAGATATAGTACATAACCCCCGTACATGTCTCCAAGTCGACCGAATATGAGAAGCGTTGACGTAACAACGAGAGACAGTGCGGTTGATGGCCATACCACCGACGCTTCTGGGATGTGCAATTCTTTGACCAGTGTCGGAACAAGAACATTTGAGCCAGATATGTAATATTCCTATCAACGAGTTAGCTCTCCATGCTTAAGCAGCATGCATGCAAGAGTTCCATACCGCAAGAATCTGGGACATGACGATGGAAAATCCAAAAGCCAGTTCCGACCAAATGTTCGAGAAGCATGGAGGACGCTCTCGACCAAGTCGCTCGAGGTCTGCTCGGCCTGATTGCTGCTCTAATTGCGATGGAGACTGTGGTGTCCCCAGACCAGGAGATCCTGTTTCTTCAGCGGACTTCTCCATGTTTGGATCTGATCCACTGAGTGGTGTATCTGCAATGGGTGCCATAGCTGGCTAGCTAGTGTGGACTTTGAAAAATGACCAAGACGAAGTCCTTTCTGGGGGAAAGCTGTTTTATATATCGTTCTGCATTTCAGTTACTAATCGATTCATGGAATCTTCAATGAATTTCTAAGTACCAATGCATCGTGGAGACACCACGATCGGCACTATGGACGGTGTCGAAACGCCTTGCCTATTAGGAGGAACCAGTTCGGAACACGCCCACAAGGTGGCCAATGGCTTCTAGTGGGCAGCTGCAATCGAATCGGACCTCTCTCCACTAACACTATAAACGAATTTTTCCGGACCGCGTAGCTTAGTGGCCAAGATGTCAGTCTTGTCTTTAGCCTCAACCTTCCACCTCAACTTCCGTTTTAGGAAGTTGTCGGGAGTGGGGCCAATTCACAGCTTCGCGCCTCTTTCGGGCCTGCTCCTTGAATACCAGCGTATTCTCGCTTAGAATTTCTTTGCATTAAGACCAATGTCTCATGCGCTTTGGGGAAAAGACATTTCTGCTAAGCAATGGCCTCTAAGCCACTAACCCCAGTCTGGGTGCTAGTACACTATCACAATCCTCCCCAGGAAAAGCGTTGGTGCTTTATAAGTGTTCCTCTCGCACCGTCTTTGCTTGCCGCTCTCCTCATCAGCAGTGTTTTCAAAAGTTCTCTACATTTAGAAGTGGTAAATTGAACCGACTGCCTGTTACAAGTTCTTGAACCTCTCGAAAGCGGTGGATGTGCATTGAGATTGACAATGGCTTCTATTACAATGATCGCAGGTTGTCACTTATGATCCATTGTCCATTCCCCACGAAACGTCACTCAGATCACCTAGACTGTACCAACCACAGAGATCCTCGATCGAGCCAAGGGAAGAGCTATTCGTGGTGTCGTTGCTCGGTACATATGTGGCTAGGTCAAGACTCTCCTCTCCTCCGAAAGACGGGCCAGCGCTGGAACTGGGCGTTGCAATATTCCGACCCACTCCCGTCCCAATTCCAAGCACCGTCTGAGCGATCGTCTGCAGCTCGCGCACATTCCTTGCGATTCTCGGCCACACCTCGCCGAGCACCTTGAGACATCCGAGTGTCATCCGGATCTGATCTCTCGCCGTCGACAATTGAGGACCCTTCAGTAGAGAAGCGCAGGCTGACAGTAGCGCTAGCGTGCCCTCGCTCACCATGCAGGTGGTAAATGGCGTATGATGAAATTCAGGAAGCGGCAGTGCTAAAAGGCGGATCTGGGCCTCCACGGCTCGGAGCACGCGCACGGTGTGTACATTAACCAGATCTGGGATGGGTGTGTCGAGGGGTGGCTCTCGGGCACAGCTTGATATATCCTCTACTGCATTGAACTTCAGGGCTGAGAACGGCCGGTGTAACCCGATAGCGGACCTGCCAAATGAGTTCAGACTACGAGGCGACCATTCAAAATGTTGGCCGGCGGAATATGAGGGTGAGCTTACACATGAATGAGCAAGTGAGCTTGGAACATCAGCTCATCAACTTTTCCGTCCTTGTCCATGACCTGCTTGCGATCATTCGGCAATAACAATCGCCATCCGTCCAGACTGCTGTCTGCCGCTTGAATGACGTGCGTCGAGTCTTCTTTAGTTGCGATCTTTGGCGCTACGGATATCGCCGCTGCGGCACATTGTACGGCTCCGATGAGATATGCAAAGGATGAGAAATGGATGGTCTCGGTGGAGAATTCGCGACAGTTGAACTCTTGTAGCGTACGAGGCTCGGGTATATCCTGGCCCCAGGTGAGCTTTTCCAGGGCGCTGAAACGAGACGTCCAACGAAGCTATGGGTGTCAGTACTTACCCCAGACTCGTATTCTAGCTCCTCACAGGGTAGTTCCACCGTAGGGGAAACATTCGCGACTCGAAAGTTCATGGTCCCCAGCGTACCGGTGTAATAGGCGTCCACGGTGTACAGCATCCACCATGTCCGCCTCCAGCATTCCCTCAGCACGGGATCGTCGCGCCCATGCGATGCCGCAAAGTCTGAAAGATACATCTCCAGCTCAAGGGCAACTCTAGTGGCGGCGTCCATCTCCTGTTTGGCGGCGTCTTTATAGTCATACCAGAATAAAGCTATAGAGAGTAGGAGTCGACACTGGACCATGATTGGGTCAGACGGTGATGTTTCTAGAAAGTATGCTTCAAGCTGGTCCCTCAACGAGACTGGCCATTCGCGCGACGTGTAGATATGTCCGATCAATCGCATCGCAGCAAGAAGGGGTGCGAAGCTGGACTGTCTCTGTGGATCTTGATACAGTCTTGTGAGATGTTTCCGGGGTAAGAGAAAAGGGTGACACCCATGGAATTTCTCATAGTATGCCTTAATTAAGGGATCGTTCTCGATGCTATCGGGAGGAGTGGTGCTTGCGCCCGGATACGAGATACCTAAGATGACCTCGCCGACACTGATCCTCTCGCTCGGCTCAGGGTGCAGGTCCCCCGCCATCAAGGGAGCCGTACGGCCCTGGACCTGCGGAATCGTTGTATAGGACTGACTACTCAGGTTGGGAGTCGATAATGTTCCCTCCCCCGCCGCAAGTCGTTGGCGACGATCAGCCAGGCTGCGCGGTCTAGCCCACCGCGACGGGATCGGGCATAGCTACACTCCTGTCCAAGCTCAGCGCAGCGGGTACAGCAAGGCCGCTTGCCATCGCACTTGACATGACGCGAGCGGCAGGGCAGACAAGCCAGCGAGGAGCGCGTGGCTCGACGACTATGGGAGCTTGATGTAGAATTAGAATCCATGAGGGTCGTCTCATCGGTCGATCGTCCAGGTTGAAACGTGGCGGGTATTCATACAGAGCCGGTAACTAATCGTACAGAAAAATACGTCTCTGCAGTTTGGGTACCCGCAATAGCCTATCCATCAAATCGAATAACCGTACCAATGATTGTCGTGGCGAGGCCATATCCACCCAACCTTTACCCCACAAACCGGCGACGTTCTAGATGCGATTTGACCTAGTTACTCTTTCTTTTGCCAGGTATTGACAGTACAAGGGCCATAAATCTACGGCATGATCCCTACGAGACGATAGAGTACACTAGTCAGTCGTCTACTAGAAGCTCCAGGACGTGGACACGGAAAGCTTAAAAACGGTTCCAGTAGAGTCGGGGAATCCAACCGTGGAGAACAATAGATTTTCACGCTCAGTCAGTAAGGAGTGCTCATAGGCCTCTCGCAGCTATCCACTGTTTTTCAACTGCAGATACCCGGGCCCGCTGCGAGGAGATCTGCAAATCGGACTTGGCCGTGGGAAACCAGAGATGGCGCAGTCATTCTTCCTCCAGGAAGTGAGGTGACTGACTGAATAGGCAGATCGGGTACTCGGTGATCCTGAAGCCGTGATAAGGCCATAAACTCAAGATGGATGAACTCCAAGCAAGCGTAACCACCATTGGCTCGGGGAGTAAGTGCGAGAACGCCCCTCTGAGCAAGGACAAGGAGAGTTCGATGTCATTCGTTGAATCTCCATTGCCCTTTCGTCATGTTACAGCCTCGCTCTCGTATTGGCGATGTCCCAGTCGATCGGCGTTGGGCTGTTGGGAAACAGAACCCTCTATCATCCTTCACGTATAAATAGACCCCTTCTCTCGCACCATGGACAAGGTCAATCTATAGCTTATACCCAACCGACTCAATCCACTTACAGAACGCCTTCGAGACGTGTTTGACATGCAAACAACATATCTCGCTATGGAAGAACCAACCTACGATCCGAGGTATGCACACCCACGTTGACATAGCAAAACACATCCAACGAAGATCTTCGCTAATTTCTACAACACCAGCCGTCCTCTTGCGACGACCACCATTGTCTACCAATATAAGCTGGTCAACTGTCCTGGGAAGACTACAGTGGGCCTGCTCGTCGAATACCCGCCCGATGGGGCCACGCCGCCTCATCGGCATGGAGGAGCCTCCGTCTCTGCGTATGTGATCAAAGGCTCGGTGTTGAACAAAATGAACAACGACCCGATGAAGGTGATCGGACAGGGCGAGTCGTGGTATGAAGCCCCGGGGTGCCATCATCGGATTAGCGCCAACGCCAGCAAGACCGAACCCGCGACGTTTTTTGTGAACTTCGTTATTGACACTGAGACTCTGGCGCGAGAGGGGCCGGCTGTTCTGGTGCAGTATGACGAGGAGTATAAGGACATCGTCGCCCAGAAGATGAAGGCTTGAAATCACCGAACTTTATTACGTTCCGTCTACTTGGGGGGGTATGGTGTCTAATTGTTTTGCTAGGGCAAAATGTCATCTTCACTTGGGGTCATCTGTGCACGTTGCAAAACCTGTGTATGTGTGTGTGTGTGTGTGTACATACCTCATGCCAACAGACGGAGATCAACCTGGAGGTTGATCGGTGGATTAGAAACTCTCCTTTTTTAATTATTATCCAAAAATGTAGATCGGTTGCTCAGAAAGTGAGCGATTCACCTTGTTATTCCGATTAGATAGCTCTGTTATTGTGTTGGATCTGTTCTATACACGGTTAAGAAAAGCCGTCAGTAGTAGAATAAGGGAATGCTTTTAAGTAAAAAAATTCTTATTAGGGTTCCAAACATGGTCTCCAGGCTACACCGTCTCGATCGCTCGGTATCTCTCCCCAAAAGTTCTTATGACAGAAATTGTCACTAAGTATAAACGGTGAAACAATAAGAAGCTTGATAGCGATAAGCGAAATCAAAGTTGATTTGCTTGGCAGATAAAAGTCCCATCGTGTGCGAATGAGGTAATTGCGAAATAAAACAACTCATCTCATTATGTCACATCAGGTTCCAGGACACTTGCTGGCCGTGAGACATCACAATGTAGACGAGAGGTGCCGTTACAGATACATAAGAGCAGTCTTAGATTCAGGTAGCCCTGCAAGGCATGCAACTACGTGTTACCGAGCCGTTGTGTCCGTATTGACTTATAATTAGACGGCGAAGACCGATCGAGATTCCCGATAATATACGTCAGGTTCGAAGACCTCGGTGTAGGATCGGATCGACCAGCATAGGGTATTACCCCGGAGGGTAAGCATATTGAACACATCTCACAGGTTACGCAATCGCGAGCAAACTTCAGATATATGCGGGCAGTTCTGAACGGAGCTAATGGCAACCCATCTCGTGGTCCCATTAGCAAGGCTCGATACAGCATTCTCTACGCCGTAGTCCGTCTACTGTTGCATCGGGTGAAGAGGACTCCTATCTGAGAGAGCTTTCGGGTTTCAGTATCTGCAGCTTTCTCTCGCTGGCACCGACCAATTGGATATTTGGGGATCGGGTTCGTGGCACAAACAGCTCACATGTTGCCCATCGATTCGTGTCCGACTGTGTACCTTGATTTTCTCCACGAAAACTGTCCGGGGACCAGACTCCAGAGTGGAGAAATAAGCTCTGAAAGGCGCTCCAATCGGTGTTTAATTCCGCCCGGCAATCGAGGTGCAGCCAGTGTCATGTCCAAGGCTCAAGGGTTCTGCGTGGGTACCCTATATTGCATGGATGCTATTCCGACGGAGATGATAGATCCATGCCAACGTGGGTTGGCGCTATGCAGGACACACCGACCAGCTCCAGACTATTCTTTGTCTGAACGACCCATGTCTATCATGACCGCGTCGAGAAGGTGCATGGATGATTTTATTAGTAGTGCCAAGCAACGAAATTTGCGCGCTCTCCACCGGCAGCGTTGCATTCGTGCAGTGGGGGAGCAAATACGAAGCAGCCTTGTAGGCGAAGAATCGTTCCTTTCTTGGCAGGCGGAAAGGCAAAAAAATCAGAAAAAAAAAATTCAAAATCAAAATCAAGATCACTAAAACAGAAATCAGTAAATGAGCACGTGCGACAGCGAGTTCATGAAACTGGTAGACTTCGTTTTGGTGCCATGATCCACATCGACGAATTCGTCATCTTTTCCAAACCCTTCCTGCTTGCCAACCCTCCCATACAGCATCCGGTGGTCTGGGCGCCAAGGAGCGCTCCGATCTCTTCCAATGGCTGTCATCCTGCATGTCTAGGCATGGCACGTCCTGAACTCCGCCAAACGCTAAAAATCGGACCCCCAAGCATTGTTCACCAATTCACGGTAGTCTCGTTAGGAATCACTTAAAAGGTCCCCCAAGTCTCCTTCCCACTCCGTAGATAATCGAACTTCATTGCCCCTCAGGATCGATCGTTTCTAGATCAGCCCTTCGTCAGTGACTACGTCTGCATAGGGGTGCAGTCAAAGCTTCCTCTCCCATGACGGGCGAAAAGAACATGACCTCAGGGTCGGGAGACTCTCCTTTGAGTCAGCCGGCCCATACTCTTCCATATGATGTCGTGATTAGAGAACTCGGCACCAGACTCGATGAGGGTTTGAGCACGGATGAGGCGAAACAACGTCTGCATCAGTATGGCCCCAACAAGCTGGAAGAAGGCGAAGGCGTCTCCGTCATCAAAATCCTCATCCGCCAGGTCGCCAACGCAATGATGCTAGTTAAGCGACCCACTTTCCTTTGTCATGATCCCCCCCTTCATTGTATAAGAGCTCCCAGAGTCTGATCCAATTCGTCGTTGTAGGTCCTGATTCTGGCCATGGCGGTCAGTTTCGGTATCCAGTCATGGATTGAAGGCGGCTTCATCTCCGCCGTGATCGTGTTGAACATCATCGTCGGCTTCTTCCAGGAGTATGCCGCCGAAAAGACCATGGAATCTTTGCATTCGCTGAGCTCGCCTACGGGTACAGTCTCCCGAGACGGTCAGACCTTCTCGGTTCCCTCCGTGGAGATTGTTCCGGGTGATATGGTTGAATTGCGAACAGGTGATACAGTTCCGGCAGATATCAGGTAGGTCCTCCGTGTATATCATATGTCAGTGCAATGTTGGTTGACGGTAGAATCCTATCAGATTGGTCGAAGCCGTGAACTTCGAGACGGACGAGGCCCTCCTCACGGGAGAATCACTCCCTGTCCAGAAAGAATATGATTCCACTTTCAAGGAGGACACTGGCCCTGGCGACCGTCTGAACATTGCGTATAGCTCCAGCACGGTCACTCGCGGCCGTGCCCGTGGTGTGGTGGTCGGTACCGGTATGTCCACTGAAATTGGTTCTATTGCTGCGGCTCTGCGGGCCAGCAACAGTAAGAAGCGTCCAGTGAAGCGTGGCCCTAACGGGGAGACCAAGAAGCGGTGGTACATCCAGGCCTGGACTCTGACGGGAACCGACGCTGTCGGTCGCTTTCTTGGTGTCAATGTTGGAACTCCGCTGCAGAGGAAGCTGTCAAAACTGGCTATCCTTTTGTTTGGAGTCGCTGTGCTCTTCGCTATCGTTGTAATGGCTGCCAATCTCTTCAGTGACAACAACGAGGTCATTTTGTATGCGGTTGGAACCGGTCTGAGTATGATTCCGGCGTGCTTGGTGGTCGTTCTTACCATCACCATGGCTGTGGGTACGAAGCGCATGGTTGAACGGAACGTCATTGTTCGCAAGCTAGACTCTCTCGAGGCCCTGGGTGCAGTAACGGACATCTGTTCTGATAAGACGGGTACCTTGACTCAGGGTAAGATGGTTGTCAAAAAAGCTTGGATTCCCTCGAAAGGCACATACTCCGTTGGCACATCCAATGAACCCTTCAATCCCACCGTTGGCGATGTAACATTCACTCCGGTGTCTCCTGCGCACTTTGACGATGAAAAAGAAGGCGAGCCGGCGGCGAAGCCCGAGGACCTCATCCCGGGGAACCGTCCGTTGGAGGACTTCCTGGACGTGGCATCCATGGCGAACTTGTCTCATGTCTATAAATCCGACGAAGGGGAGTGGCGCGCTCGTGGTGAACCAACCGAAATTGCCATTGAAGTATTTGCTTCGCGGTTCAACTGGAATCGCGATCGATGGACTAAAGGCGAAGGCGCCGTGTGGCACCAGAATGCAGAGTTCCCCTTTGATTCCACGGTCAAGAAGATGTCTGTCATCTTCACTAAGGTTACTCCGCAAGAGGAACGCTCTATGGTTTTCACCAAGGGCGCTGTCGAGCGCATCATCGATGCTTGTACCACGATCATCTGGGATCAAGACTCGTCCACACCTGTACCCATGACTGATAGCCACCGCGACTCGATTCTTCACAACATGGAAGAGCTCGCCAAACTTGGTCTCCGCGTGTTGGCCTTGGCTCACCGGCCGTACAAAGAAGAGAGCCGTCTGCTCGAAGATTCCGATATCAACCGTGACGATGTCGAAAAGGATCTCTGCTTCCTCGGACTGATTGGTCTGTATGATCCTCCACGCCCAGAAACGGCAGCTTCTATCGCAGCCTGCTATCGTGCCGGGATTGAAGTACACATGGTCACTGGAGACCACCCGGGAACCGCCAGAGCCATCGCACAGCAGGTGGGAATCCTCCCTGCAGATCTCAACATGGTGGCAGCCGACGTGGCTGACGCTATGGTCATGACCGCCGGTCAATTTGATAAACTCACCGACGACCAAGTCGACGCTCTTCCCACCCTGCCTCTGGTCATCGCACGCTGCGCGCCCCAGACCAAGGTCCGCATGATTGACGCCCTCCACCGCCGCGGACGCTTCGCCGCCATGACCGGTGACGGCGTCAACGATTCCCCATCCCTCAAGCACGCAGACGTCGGCATCGCCATGGGTCAAGCCGGATCCGACGTCGCCAAAGACGCCTCGGACATCATCCTCACCGACGACAACTTCGCGTCCATCCTCAACGCCGTCGAAGAAGGCCGTCGCATCTTCGACAACATCCAGAAATTCGTCCTCCACCTACTCTCCGAGAACATCGCCCAAGCCTGCACCCTCCTCATCGGCCTCGCCTTCCAAGACAAGGACGGCCAGTCCGTCTTCCCCCTCTCTCCCGTCGAAATCATCTGGATCATCATGATCACCTCCGGCATGCCCGACATGGGGCTGGGCATGGAAGTCGCCGCCCCGGACATCATGGACCGCCCGCCGCAAGACAAAGCCGGCATCTTCACCTGGGAAGTGATGATCGATATCCTCGTGTACGGTCTCTGGACCGCCGCGCTGTGCCTCACAGCCTTCTCGATCCGCATGTGGGGGTTCGGCGACGGCAACCTCGCCCGCGGCTGCAACAGAGAATGGAGCGAAGAATGCGATCTCGTCTTCCGCGCGCGCGCCACCACGTTCGTGTGCCTGACCTGGTTCGCGCTCTTCCTCGCCTGGGAGATGGTGAACATGCGGCGCTCCTTCTTCCGCATGCAGCCCAAGTCCAAGCGCTACTTCACGCAATGGATGCACGACGTCTGGCGCAACCCGTTCCTCTTCTGGTCCATCATGGCCGGCTTCGTCACCACCTTCCCCATCCTGTACATCCCCGTCATCAACAAAGTCGTCTTCAAGCACACCGGAATCTCCTGGGAATGGGGTATCGTCTTCGTCGAAGCCATCCTGTTCTTCATGGGTGTCGAAGCCTGGAAATGGGCCAAGCGCGTCTTCTTCCGTAGACGTGCGCGTGCCCTAGGAAAGCATCATTCTCTGGCCCAGGACAATGAGCCCCAGATGCCTTAACATTTGCTTTCCCTGGCCTCGCTTTCATTGTGGCCAGGGAATCCTCTAACACTGGGTTTATGCGTGCGTTATACGGGTCTTGACTTGTTGGTTTTGTGGATACTTTTAGTAGTAGTGGGTTTGAAAGGGGGTGGATGGGGTGGTAGTTGTTGCTGTTTTGTTTCTGTGATTATGTTTGCTTTTGCTTTTGTTTTTGTTTTTGCTGTTGTTCTTGTTCTTGTTCTTGTTGTCCTTTTAGGTTGTGCTTGTGGGAGCAGTGTCTCTGTACCCCTTGGACTGAGCCTGGTAGGTAGATTTGTAGTCCCAGTACTAGTAGGTAGTTTAGGGAAAGAATGCCACTTCGTAACGGGTTCTGGGAGTCTCGTCTGTCTACTAGCCCCTCCCGGATGCGGTATTTGTTTACTGGATGATTTTATTCCCTCGTATATACCTCTTTTACGTAAATAGGCCGTGCGATTGGTCGGGCTGTGATTAGCGTAGAGTATAGTAGATTATCTATCTTTATATCTATGTCTCGTGTTAAGTGCACTACACTGTACATAATAGCCGCAATTGACCGAAATCGAGTTTTAGGATGGCGGGCGAGTATAACGCCTAACTGAGGATAGGATGGCGATCGACATCGACCATTAAACAAGTCCTTCCGACGAACGGGCCGAGGTAACGCAATCTAGAGCTGGGGGGCTGCCTGCAGAAGGTTGGTTTTTGGTGAGATTTGTTAGTAGCACGGGTAACAAGATCATGGAGAAGCCAGGAGAGAGCCCCTTGGGACGCGGTAGCCTGCCTACGCGAGGCTGCTGAAGCAGAGAAAAGTAACCCAGGATGGTAGTTGGTATATAGTGTGTCAATCTCACACTTTGGGGGCTCAAGGGAAATTCGTAGGCCGTCTGGGTTTCGGCCTGGGTAGAATACCTTGAAAGCCAGAGAGATCTGTCGTCACAAGAGCACTGGTCGTTCGTCATCTAGTCCACAACAAAGGCCGAGGCTATGAGCCTGGCTCGGGATCGGTCCCTCGTCGTGGTTCTCGTTCTCGCTGTCTGTGAGCCAGCTGTCTTTCCTCGACCTACTCAGTGCAAGCATCCCGGGATGCTCCTTGGATCGAGTCCATTGCTCAGCCACTGGCAATTAACTTGAGAGCCTGACAGCATAGCAACATCTGCAGCCAGGCTTCCAAGCACAGGGAACGCTCCGTCTGGAGGATACATATACGGTGTCGGAACAGGGTTGGTATCTATCGTAGTGGTGGGATTGAGATTACTGTCAAGTTAGTGCAATGGTCTAAAAGCACGAGAAGGGAACCATACTCTAACCAGGGGAACGAATCGACTAAGACTTGATTCGTGTCTACCACTGGATCCGCTGCCAACACCGCCTGTTTAGCCACCTTCATCAAGTCCATACTGAGAACTTTTCCAACGGTGTATCCAGTATGCTCAATATCATCTAAGCATCTGATGCCCTGCTCCACCACAGCGAATGTTTCATGTGCCTTGTCCGGTTCTGTTCCCAGGTTCAGCACGTCGTAGAGTAGTGTCATGATGGCGGAGACCATGTACGAAGCCAGCGCCCCGTCGTACCGGATATCGGGAAACCGCCGAAAATAGACGTCGTGGGCCAAACTGATCAAATTGCGTGCTGCCGCCGTCGAGTTGTCGATGCATTCTTGCAGACGAATGCAACCTGCAGCGATTCGCTGCGCTTCGCTCGTGGATGTGAAGAAGGTCGTTAAAACCAGGGCCGGTCGGTATAGAAGCATCCGCACGATATTGTAGGCGAATCCCAAGCTCAGACGCTGAATTTCCTGCCAGTCCTCACCGACGGGTACGGACTCGTCGAAAAAATGCAAGTACTCTGGCAGACATCGGGTGGTAGCTTGTAAGGCAGCATCGTATTCGAGAAGAGTCTGCTCCACCTTAGATGTGTCCGCAAGGCTTCTGATACTAGCAGGAGAATAGACGTCCACTGAAATGTGGTCGGCCAATTTGGCAATGTCGGCCATAACCCTTGTCCACGTGCATTCAACTGCCGGTGGATGAAAAGGCTCATCCTTGTAGCATGGGATATCTTCGGGATACACGGTATCAATCTGGTTGTCCGATAACGAGGAAGGTCGGCCCATATACACAGATGATAACCGCTCGAAAACATACATAATCCAGAAGGTATGGCGTAATCGATGCAAATGTGGTTCGCGACCGCCAGTCACTTGGGATCGATGAAGACCTAAGACCATCGCCGTTCGAGTAGCATGACCCAGGTACAAATACGCATCGTTTTGCCGCATGAGTTGCAACGAGTACATGGCCTAGGATGTCAATATACATCCATACAAAAGGAAGGCTGGATTATGCGTACCTTCAATAGCATTAAATTCACCGCCTTGACACTTGGTTCCTGCATGAAGATAGAGCCTTCGGACACTCGACTCGAGAAGTATTCGGCCCATTCATCCGCTCGGTTTTCTTGCTCACTTTTCTTCAGCCTGATCACACGAGCCCCTAGAGCCAAGACCATGAATAGGATTTCCTGGTTCTTCACCGGCCGACCTCGTATCGGAGTTTCCCACATCTGCTTCCACGAATCAATAATCTCCGTATACACAAGCACCGGCATTTGTGGGTGGACGATTCTAAAGTATGCTTCAATAAATACATCGCCTAGAGCTTGAGGGAGGAATGCCTCCGCCGCCAACCGTGACCGGCGCAGATCGCCATCGGCATCAGCCGTGAACATGAACCTCTCCACGCCCCATTTCAGTAAACCATCCGGGACCGGCCCCGTGCGATAGGTGAGCAGTGATTCCCGAGCGGGCAATTTTTGAATTCGTTGATAGATTCTTTGCAGGAAGGCGCATCCAGACGACGGGCCTGAACATGGTCAGCATTGATCCAGGTCTCCAAAATACATCAGCCACCCTCACCGTAGAATTGGAAATTTCCTGTGTCGGGATTGGATACTCCAATGCCGGCCCTCAGCTCGTACTGCCGCTTGTAGTGGGCCGGATCGTCGATGAGGCGGATATTCGGGCAATCGCCAGGCATTGCTGGAGACTGTGGAGCGGGTAGTAAGGTTGCTGGGGTCCGCGGTTGTTCTTTGGTTTGGCGACTTTTTCTGTTACGTATGCTGCCCGTCCGATAGACGCATCTTTGAGGATTTCGGGCGCAGGCGTTGCATGGCTGTTCACCGTTGCACTTAATTTTTCGCGAACGACAATGTTCACAGGCTCGAGGCACACGCTCCCTTGGGGAAGGAGTCATTGTGAAAGAGCATAGACCCACACCGGCTAATCGGTGTGGTTGTCTGTAACGTTGAATGAGAGTGATATTTCTGTGCTTTCTAATCAAATGCCATGTATGCACATCGGGATATCTTTGAGCCGATCCAGCACATATTTAGAGACCCTCATTCATTGGTCAGATTGAAAAAGCAAGAGCTTGGGTCTTGATATCGCCCGCCCGATATATTTTCTGGGATGGTGTCTTGCCAAGAAACCACTAAGTTCTAGAATTGACGTTAGTAACATAGGAAGATAGGGGACAAAGAGAGTGGCCAACTCACCTCCGTTACTCAATTAGGGCATAGTCTCTTGAGCCGAGGAAGATATGGTAGTAGTAGTAATGGGAGTAGAAGAGGTGGAGATGAGCGCCGAGCGCTGGAAACTAAGCTTATGAACTGGTGGATTAGTAAGCCCACTAGGTCCGCCGTGGATTTGTCATCAACTCTTTGTTCCAGTGACCACCAACAATAATATATACTTCGCGAATCTTACATATTGTTGTTCCTTAGTCGATCGATCCCTGACCTCCAGTGCCCCTCCTTCTCTCTGTCCATAATAAAGATCTTCCCCTCCCTCCCCTCCCGATGATTCTCACTAACCACACTCTACACTCGCAAAATGTCCCAGAAAGCAGTTGTTTACACGGCGTCTAAACAGATAGCCCTCGTGTCGGACCGCCCTCTACCTAAGCTACGCGATGACTATATTTTGATTAAAACGGTCAGCGTAGCACTGAACCCCACCGATTGGAAGCATGTTGAATGGGACCTCGGGATCACTGGATGTCTCGCCGGATGTGACTACTCCGGGATTGTTGAGGAGGTAGGCAAGGACGTCAAGAAACCTTTCCGCAAAGGTGATCGAATCTGCGGCGTTACCCATGGCGCGAACGTTTTGGAGCTCGAAGACGGCGCCTTCGCTGAGTATATTGTTGCGAAGGGTGATCTTCAGATGCACATACCCGACTCGTTGAGCTTCCAAGAGGCTGCCACCTTGGGCGTCGGCATTTCCACCGTTGGCCAAGGACTTTACCAGAGTCTGAAGTTAGCCTTGCCAACGGAGCCTACTTCCCAGCCGGAACCGATTTTGATTTACGGCGGCTCTACGGCCACCGGCTCTCTGGCTATTCAATATGCCAAGCTTTCGGGCTACCATGTCATTACTACCTGCTCGCCTCACAACTTCGACTTTGTTAAGAAGCTCGGCGCAGATGCTGTATATGACTACCGGGATCCCAAGTCCGCCGCGGCTATCCGTGAGGCTACCCACGATAATCTGAGACTGGTCTTTGACACTATCTCTTTGGATGACAGTGCGAAGTTCTGCGACAACGCTCTTTCAACCAAGGGTGGCGAGTACAGCAACATACTGAACAGCAAAATCGAGCGTGAGAATGTCAACGATCGTGCTACCCTGGGCTACACCATTCTTGGAGAGCCACTCCAGTTCGGCGATCTCAAAATTCCTGCGATACCCGAGGACAGAGAATTCGCCGAGATGTTCTGGAAACTCTCCGAGCCCTTGATTGCACAGGGAAAGATCAAGGTGCACCCGGTTCAGGTTTGCGCCGATGGATTGAACGGTGTGCTGCATGGGATGCAATTGCTGAAGGAGGACAAGGTTAGTAGGCAGAAGTTGGTGTACAATGTAGCTGAAACTCCTTGATTTTGAATATGGTCGGCACGTTTCTTGGAGTCCTAGACTCTTCAATTGCTACTGTCTATCTCATAATGTTAGTGAAATAGTCATCATGACACAGATCAATTGAATATTGTAATTCACATCCTTCCTAGCAATACATTAGCATTGCCCATTCCTCTAATAGTGAAGTTATCTAGTCGTTCCCAACAATGTCGACAATTGCATGATATAACGGTGACAGACGCTAGCATACGATGAATGCAGGAAAAGTTCCAGAGAATGTTGGACCTGTCTTCACAACCCGAGCATAGTATGACTACGTCGTCATTTCTTTGTTCCTTGAAGTCCTTTGTGAAGCTCTGAGATTTTTTGTATGAGCTTGTCTATAAGAAGGCCCTCGTCTCCCTAACAGTCGCGTCTAAATTATTATTTTTGTGAGCCCTTCACCACTATATCTACTTAAGTGACTCCAGATTTCCACTCGCTTGGGTTTTATAGTATATATACCTACCCCTGGATCATACTTTATGCAACATCCTACAGTCTGCAACTCTATAAACGCAAATCTGCATCGGCAGGCGACATTTTCTATATCTATTTCACTACTGAAGCATCATGGCGTTATCGGAATACTTCTACTTTTCCACTGAAGCATAGTCTTCAAACCATCAGTCTTAGAAAGCTCGCAATATTCATCTGAGTATTTCATATATCCATCCTCAAAGATCCCCCATGAGATGGCAGAGGCCAAACAGGTGGCCCGGATCGGTTTACCCGGCCTTACTACTGGGGCAAACAAAACGAAATCGCATGCATTGCATGATGCGGCCTTTGAATCCCAGAGAGCTCAATTCTTTCCAGAATAGACATACTTCCACGGGATGTGGATGGGAGAAGACTGCAATACTCCCAGCTAAATGATGGAAAGCTAAACACCTCGGCGAACGAATTCGAACACAATACGAATCTCATCATCAACGCCATTGACCCCCAGTCCAGCCGAGCGCCATGTCCATCTTGCTAACGTTGGTCCACCTGGTTCGCTTCTGGCCTATATTGAGCGGTGCAGGTCCTACGAACACACAAACAGGCTGCTGTTGAGAAGGGTGCGGATCTGGATGTCCCTTGACGCACACTCATCAGCTATAGTCAATAGTCTAGAGACTAAACAACGTCATATTTATGACGTCCTGACTACATTATGTTGGGTGGTAAGAGCTCATATCTTAATGTTTGTTTCCAACTGTGGTGGACGATGTGGTTACAGAGACAGACAAGTCCTCACTACTTGCCTAGGGAAGCCGGCGCCTTGCGACTCGAGACACAGCGGGTAATTGGGGAATATCAGCAGTCAGAACCGACCAGTAGTGGCTGGGCCTCAAATGTTGCCATTCATAATCGTATCTTCAGGTTCAGGCGTGGGACTTACCCGGATGCACTGCACTAGGTGGCGGCTTACTACTATCAGTAGAGAGACACTACGTCCTCTCTTTCGCCTTCCAATAAACTCATTCTATCGGCCAACAACTCATAAGTATGGGCCCTGCGTACTCTCTGTGGTACGTATGCCTCCGGCCCGGCCATTGCTGGCGACTAGTAGTATTCTACCCATATTAACGCAAGTTCGTAGCCTCAACTCTTGAGCTCGGTTTCCAGACAGGTGCGACGGCCTCGATGGTCCCTGTCGAGCTCTTTAATCACAAACACACCAAGAAGTCTCTTGAACCAGTGTATATCGACTCAACATGTCAAACGATAGATACAATGCATAAAGCTCCATTGACAATATTAAGACATCTTTGTCACAGGCCTTGATGTCAGTCCCAGGTTTTGTGAGGATTGCAGGATCCTCCTTTGCATCCACCAAACACATCTTCCCACTGTTTTGACAATTCAGACAATTTCTACGGAAGTATATGCACGGTCGTGATGTCTGATAATGTCTCTTCACCGTGGTCCCTGGGGGATTTGGCTCAAACGCTCTGGGAGCCAGCGAGGAACTGACCGAACGGCTAAACTCTTTTCACCCCACCAATCTAAAGAAAGAGGACATGAGGTTCGCTACCAAGTCTACATCCAATAGCAAAGTCCAGGCCACTATTGGGGAGTTTCGCAAGCGCCTTGAGGTGATGGCGTTTATCACACGCTGGCTGAAGGGCACTGTGTTATCGTCGCTACCCCGGCTCACGTACGAGATATAACGAGCCGGGCCTCTCCATTCCTCAACAATGCCGAGATGATAGAGCTGGCGAATATATGCGGTTGTGGGGGACACCACGGTATAACAGACGAATAAGATAGGTACTGGCATCCCGGAACAGAAGCTGCTGGTAGTTCGTGTCCATACGCTCTATACTGAGGACGAGATCGCCAGGGATACGGCAGGGAGCAAATAAAGGATGGATTACCCACCAGTTATTCAGGATATGGATCTTGACGGTACTAGGATAGATGAAATCATGTTTCTAAGTACTGCCCTCGATTTCTATCAAAAGCAGACGGAGAGGCCACACAGGCTTGCAGATAAATGCCTTGTGTATTACACGTTGAGTCTAGGCTAAGGATGTTATAGATGGGTTTCGTGGCAGGTCGACGACGGCAGAATGTTGCACTCACTCGGGCGCTATGAACATTATTCAAAGCAAGGGCAATGTCGTTTACTTGACCATCTCTCGGCCCAGTTCAATATACAGTTTGGCCGCGCTTGCAGTTACTTATGTTCTTCAGACCGTGTTCCACCTGATTGACTTGGACCTTTCATCCGTCGAGGTCAGCAATGCTATCTCACTTGCGCACTCTATATACGATTCGTAGAAAAGGACGAACTGGTGTTGTTGCCGACCACCGGGGAGCCGGGCGGCCCTGCAAGCGGTGCGCGAACTTGAGAAACCCCTGTCATATTTAGCAGGACCCGCGCAGGCTAAGGTCGCTCGCCCCCAGGTTCTTCCACCGAGTCAGGAAGCTGTCGAAGCAATGGAGGAGCTCACTCGCCGGCTCGAGGCATGCAAGCGCAACCTCGACAGGGTAAGGGTGAGCTCCCGTTGCTCCTGGCATTGCGGAGCCTAAACCGTAACATGCTCCGTGTGTTCTATGAGCTACGGGAGCTCGGTGGCAACCAGCTACTTGGAGATGAGGACCTGGATGATGAGAGGGCTTGTGTGTTTTGGGGCCCGCTGGCGGGCACTCGCCTATCAGTCATTTCTGACAGGAACTGTCTTTCCTCAGCAAGACAACGGCACTCGCTAAATAGTTTCCATCTCACGGATACACGGGACAGTTCACTCACAGGATCAAATGATGGAATGGAAGGGCGGTCATCGTCTCAATCCCGCCATGCCAGTAGACGATGAGCAGAGTCAAGTGCGCACGCTCATTATCAATTCGAAGCCGCCTAGGCAAAGCATCAAAACATTTCGATGGAAATCGAGTTCGTCAAACGTTTCTACGGACGGCTAGAGATTGCACACATCTTCCAAGCCCATCTTGAGACAAAAGACGTGACCGAGCTTATGAGGCATTTTAATAGGAAAAGGGCGGAATGGAGATACAGGCAATATGTGAAGTAAAAAAGCTTCAAGACATCGACGTATACAAGGAGCTCAAGCTACACTCTCTGTATATACTTTCAATATCAAACGACTTTGGGTTGCCACAGCAAAAGAAAGGGTTCAAGACAGGTGTGATCGAATCCGGTATTCACGCACGACTAGAGCTTCCTGGACACGTTCAAAAGGAATTGCAGACGAAGATCGAAAGAGACAGAACGCGCAAAAAAAGATTGCGAAGGAGACGCCATCTAAATAGCAAAAAGATTCGCAAGATATATGGACCTGATTCACCACAGATGTCGACGAGTTTACTTGCCCTTTTCCAAAACCCGTGGACAATCAATATCAATAGGGCATGGCCATAATATCGATCGAAGCGACGGTCAGAAGCCCAGTCCTTATCTGAACACCGGACTGGCAACTCCCTCAAGCGCCATGAATACCTGGAAATCTATATGTCGCTCCACCGAGATACGGTTCACGTACGGATTGCTATATTATATTGTCTACATCGGGATATTTCAATAGCCACATCCTCAACCGTTTCAGCTATTGCTTGTCGAGATCCAGACTATTATAACGGATCCCATTTAGTGTGATAGTCGCTGGCGCCGTCATATGGAGCCGCGTGTTTCGAGACACATGGATAAAATCCCTTTCCATATAACCTACTCTTTCTTCAGCTTCAAACATAGTGCCGCCAACATCTGGTGCAAGCTTGGAATCCCTTTCCTCAAAATGGGGGACAGTCTTTGTTCATAGATTACTATATTCCTTTCTTTCGGAGCCTGAGCTCCTTGTGAAGCTGTGGACAATGCTTTCAGCAAGTGACACCCCTTATAACTTCGTGGCTCATTTGTGAAAGTCCGCAAGAACAACTTCGGAGCGACGGCTATACCCCAAGAAACCATGATATCTATCGCCACAGACTGCCGTTCGTGACGGAGTCAGAAAGGAACGCGTTATAGCCGCACCGAAAGAATCAGAATGAAATTACTTTTTCTTTTGAATCGTTAGATTCCGAGTCGTTACTGCATCCTACCATATATGACTGCCATAATTTCGGTCACACAGACTGCACACAAGCTGGCCGCGAGTGGCACCTTGTCTCTGCTCTGTGGCCAGGGAGCGAGAACAAATAGGACGACCTGCCTCTGCCGAACACTTAACTATCGGACGTATAGGTATATACAATGCCAGCTTTAGAGATAGGACCCAGTAAGCTATGTAGTGGTAAAAGTGGGCTACTCCGAAACATATCCACGCCTTTTCCAGAACAAAGATTCGTGGATCCAAGGGGTGAACGTCGTTGTTCTAGTACAATGAAACAAACGGCCAAACAACCATGTGCCGGGGTACATCGAGCTGTATCGTCGCGGTGCACCCAACTCACTTCATTAGTATTAATCAATCACGCTATAGCCTGCTTACGAGTGGAATATCCCGCTTGAGGGTGTTCAGCATTCGGTATTGCAGCCCTTACTCAAATATGCCGGCATAGTTATCTGTCTGGGCGAGCACGACGAGATCGGTTTCAATAAGACCCTTTGATTCGCAAAGTCGTCCGCAGAAGGTGGGTTTGTATACCCTCAGGATCGCAGCCGCCAGCAGTAAATTGGCATCCAAAGAGCCGGAGAACGTATGGAAGGTTTGGGGGAGCTTGCAACATTGATCCTGAAGAAGTCAACCGTACGTGTGGCAACTGTCGATGTTCCTAATCACAGAAGAATAGATTGCATGCGTTGGCTTTGGCCATTGTTAGCCTTTCCTATTTCACTGGCGTCTCCTAGGCCGGTGGCCGTCCGTCCTCAAGTCCATTGCCCATTCGTTGCAAGTGTTTCCCTACCACTTCCTTGCCGGAGCTTTGTTGGACTTCTGGATCGATCCCAGGCCCGATTTCCTGCGGTACGGTCAACCAGATGCTGATGGTAGGCAGTCAGGTGGGTGAAGGGTTTGCCCAAGGCAGGAAAACCTTCATTGAAGTAGATATTGGGCGTGTTGCTAAGCCTGAGACGCTTCAGACTAACATAAAGTTGACCAAATATCGAATATTCTGTGTTGGAAATGATATGTGCGTTCCCCAATCATATGAATCCATATATACACGTGCTATCATTCAACCATGAATCTAATATAACATCCATAAAAATCTAAATACCAAAGCAACATCAGTAACAACACCATCTAACCCATGCACCAAACAAATCCACATAACCATACCTCATAAAAACCCATCTATTCATACAGACAAAAAAAAAAAGAAAAAAGAAAAGGCAATCACCAATCAAA